>NW_015642053.1:841374-904150 GCF_001515625.1 Sinocyclocheilus rhinocerous | reverse complement strand
CATGTTCTTTTTTTTTTTTTTTTTACTATTTTTGGGCATAAATCTACATTCTGTTTATTTTCATTTCTGTACTTTCAGTGGGTGATATTAATAGAAGAAATGTGTTTGCTGGAAGGGTTATTGCCTGCAGGGTAGTTTAGGATATATCTGTGTGTCTTTATGTGAACCGATGGGCGAATGCTCTTAATATTTAATAAATCAATGTCAAGAAAAACATTAAAAGGAACAACATCTCTCTCTTTTTTTTTTACTAAAACTGCCTATTAGCCAAGAAAGACTGTCTGACCGTCATGACAAATCATAGTTTGATTTACATAATATTGGCATCTAACATGGTTATTATAGTTAACTAAAATAGTATAACTAAAATTCCATTAAATATTACATTAAACAAAACAAAAGCTAAATAAACTACTAAAACTAAAATAAAATTAAATATAAATTATTTTTTTTATTTCAGTTAGCTGAAACAGTTGCCTTGAAATGAAAAATATAATGAAATTTTAGTTTCTGTTTTGTTTTAGCTAACTAACCTTGTCATATATATATATATATATATATACACACACACACACACACACACACACGGGAAAAAAAACTAATTTAAAATATTAATAAAACTACAATAGTATCTCGATGCTAAAATAACACTGGAGTGTAAAACTAAATTCCAAGTAGTCTTAACCAAAATAATAAATGGACTTCAGGCAAAAAATACAATGCTACAAGTGTATAAAATATGACTACTTTAAATAACTACCAGCACCAACATCCTCATTTGACCTCCTAATAAACTAGAGATGATAAATAACCCTTAATTGACCAGGGTGACAGAAGTGACAGAGGTGACAGAGGTGATTCAGCATCCGATGAATCCTCCAGGCCAAGCCAATCAGAGTTTGATAAATGAGTCTGAAATGATGGGATGGTGTGACATCTGGGTCACATGTTGCCATGGAAATAGAGCGACGAGCATCTGCTGTGTAAACTCACCAGCAACGCTTCTGTCTTACACTTCTTGATCACACTCAAACGCAAATGCTGTGAGACAGAGAAATACTAATGGCCACTTACACGTGTTTTCATTACAAATAGCATACACTGCATTAATACAGGGTCTTTCCTAGTCACAGAAATCATTAGAAATATTACACTGGCTGCCAGGATGTAAAATGGCAGTTAGCAGACACTTAGGTACACAAATAGGGTACTTTGGTGTCCCATTAAATTTTTTAAGCATTAGATATGACAAGGATATTATGTTATAAATAAATATATAATGAAATAAATAATAGATTACCTAGCATAAAAAGCAGTTTTGAAAATGTCAAATGTCTGTACACTGTCTGTATCTACAAATAAAATCACAAGATTAACATCATAATTTGATACAATACAATAAAATAAAAACAACAACAACAACAACAATAATAATAATAATAATAGTCCTTAAAATTGAGACACCCAAGAATGAATATTCCTTTCGTATCCTTTCCTTTCCTTTCCTTTCCTTTCCTTTCTACAAATATTGTGTTGACTGCACATCAAGCTGAACTATTTAACCATTAAGTCACTGTAAAGTAATAATAATAATAAATTAAGATTAATTATGGAAAAAGATGAATTCTGATTTTTTAAAACAGATTTTTGTACCCCATGTGTGGAAAGTGTCAGTAGGAGGAAATAAACCAATTCACTTCAATCCTGAAAGCCTGAAACACACTTCAGTTCATTGCTGTTGAATGCTATTTCTCCAAACCTATTGCTCTTCCAGACGCTTTCAAGAAAACCTTCAATCAGTTAGGGTTTTCCTGCATCTCATTCAATAGCTGTCTGTATTCTACAAGATGCATTGAGATTGCAATCAAAAGGAGAGAGCGAGCAATCATAATGGATTCTATATTGAGCTTGCATCTTAGCCTTGCTGTCCTTCAACATGGTAATATATATGAGATGGGAACAACATAATCAGGGGCGGACTTACCCAACTACAATTTATTCAACAGTAAACAATGGTGTTCACAGGTAAAGTCACTTTACAATTCCATTTAGTAAACTGTTTGTTCATTTATTTAACCCTTTACAGCCATTCATTCTCAAGTGATCTGTAGCATTTTAATAATTTAATAATTTAAATGAATTAATAATTGTATTTATCATTTAAATATAATTGAAGACTCAATTGATAATATTTTTGTTTTCTAACTGCACTAGACTTCTTCTTTCCATCAGGATCGATTATCTTACACCATCTCCTGCACTCCTACATACTCGTACTCTCTTACTACAAAAAAACACACACCCACACACACACACACACACACACGCACAAATGCAATGGCACAGGCCATTAGCACCAATCATGGCAGCTTGTTTGTAACTGAACCTGAAGGAACAAACGACAGTGCTTGGAGCGAAGTGTTGAGAGCTTTACTTAGAATAGAACTGATGGGAGCAAATGTATCATGAAAATAACAGAGAGCTCGCTGAAGCATGTGGACACCCCCTTATAATTCATGCCTTTGGCTTTTTCAGCTACATGTATAACAAATAGGTACATAAAATCAAGCAAACAGCCATGCAACAACTCATATAGACCAACATTAATAGAAAAATTTTTAAAAATGAGGCATACATCTCATGTTCCAGCATCAGAATTCTCAAGCCTGTGAAATGAACTGTATAGTACTGTTCAAATGTTTGAAGTTATTAAGATTTTAATATTTTAATATAAGTCTCTTATGCTCACCAAGGCTGCATTTAATTGATCAAAAGCTGTTTTCTATTTTAATATATTTAAAAATATAATTTATTCCTGTGACGGCAAAGCTGAATTTTCAGCAGCCATTATTCCAGTTTTCAGTGTCACTGAAAGAAGAAACAAGAAAATCAAGAAACATTTATTTTTATCAATGTTCAAAACAGTTATTTTTGTGGAAACTGTGATGCATTCTTTGATGAATATAAAGTCCAAAAGAACAGCATTTATTTGAAATAGAAATCCAACAATATAAATGTCTTTATAGTCACTTTTGATGAAGTTAATGTATCCTTGCAAAACGTATTACTTTCTATTAAAAACAAAACACCAACATTTTGAACAGTATATATTTAAATTCTCTACTCACTAAATCCAGTAAACCATAAATGAATCAAAATTGCATTTAAACCATAGTGCCACGCACCTCTCACCAGCTTGTTTACATCACACCCGATGCCATTTCAATGCCCTTCACCACTACTTGTGCATCATGTAACCGCTATGTCCTTCATAAACACGTGAGCACAAAATATCCTCTCTTCTCAAACTCAACCAGACACATCTACCTCTCTTTCGGACGGTTTGAAGAAGTTGTCGATGGTTACAAAATCTCATTATGTCATATTTCGTCTTTCCCTGTTTCTCCACTAGCACATCTCAACGTGCGTATAATTTACTATAATCCATTGTAACATGTTCTTACCGATCCTTCTGTCAGATCCCGTGTGCGAAATTCACAGGAGGGGAATAAACAGCAATTGGTCTTTTAGGAAGAGCCCAGTGCTACAGGACAGTCCGATTGTCTGGCGGTCAGGAAACTTGAGCTCTGGAGGCTGGCATGGGATGGCCGCCAACACCACCAGCAATTACCCAACAAACACTGCTTCCAGAAAGATGATGTCATCATTACAATCGCCAAGCCTCTCTATCGTTTCAGTTTCTACTAAGAAGTACATTTCAACATAACCTCAGGAACAATTGCCTAACTAGAGCCATGCTGTTCTGGACCTATTGAAAAAGTTCACGGTTTTGTTTTTAACCATCTGTAACAGCCACTAATTTTAGAATCCATTAAGAAGATCCAGCTGTAATGATGCTCGGCGCTACATCACCATGATTCATGGTCATAACTGCTGACTTACCAAGTCATCGTGAGTCATTCACCTTCCAGCTAAACACAAACTAAAAGGCAATTAAAATGCAAATGATGGGGTAAAAGAAGATTTCCCAGAATTTGTCCCTAAATTTCACCCTGAAGTGTGACAACGTTTGCATTTTAAACACAAAATTATGTTTCTAGAGAAAGGAGATACACTGTAAAAAAATTATTATTTTAGAAGTTGTAAATAAAACAAAGATTACTTCAAACTTCAAAATCATTACTACTTATTAATTTCACAATTAAAGGGATAGTTCACTCAAAAATGAAAATTCTGCCATTAATTACTCACCCTCATGTCGTTACAAACCTGTAAGTCCTTTGTTCATCTGCGGAACACAAATTAATATATTTTTGATGAAATCTGAGAGCTTTCTGACCCTACATAGACAGCAATGGAACTGACATGTTCAAGGCCCAAAAATGTAGTAGGGACATCGTTTAAATAGTCCATGTGATATCAGTGGTTCAACTGTTAATTTAATGAAGCTACAAGAATACATTTTGTGTGCAAAGAAAACAAAAAATAATTACGCTATTCAACCATTTCTTCTCTTCTGTGTCATTCTACTCTGCACATTCACGCATGTTAAAACCTAATACGCATTCATCGTGGTACTGTCGTGAAAGCGCATCAAATTCTAACACGGAAGAGAGGAAATTGTTGAATAAAGTCTTTTTTTTTTTTTGCGAACGAAATGTATTATCGTAGCTTAATAAAATTACGGTTGAACCTCTGATGTCACATGGACTATTTTAACAATGTTCTTTACTATGTGTCAGGTCCATTGCTGTTTATGCAGGGTCAGAAAGCTCTCGGATTTCATCAAAAATATCTCAATTTATGTTCCCAAGATGAATGAAGGTCTTACGGGTTTGTAACGACTTGAGGGTGAGAAATTAATGACAGAATTTTCATTTTTGGGTGAACTATCCCTTTAATTCAATGTGTTACTCACCATTTCTTGATTGGTTTGTGAAATTTACTAGCAGTTTCGGAGTGAAAATGATTTCTGCACCAATTTTACATTTCAAATATTCAAGAAAACACAAATGAATCAATTTGAATCAGGCTTCAGTATCCTGGTCTGAAACAAGCCCAGCAGGACTACAAGAGCAGATTCTGTTTCCTTTATCTCCCTCTAATCATTCCCAGACTCTCCAGGATGAGTCCTACTTCCATTCATCACTTTGACAGATAGACCTTGTTCCCCTCTTCATCACCACTGAAGGACATAATTAAATTCGGAGGACGGGAAGAGGTCTGCAACTCCAAATTGAAACTGTAAAACATGGAAATTCCAATTTGTGAAAGTCAATTTGGAACATGGTGTACGAATACTGAAAAGAGGCTTCGATATAGCTAATAGCAGTATATCTCATAGAAGGTAATAATAAAAATGCAGAGAAATGGAATCACTTCTTAGATTCTTAAATCCAAGTCTGAAGACCCTCTTGGTAACCATAGGAACCATGTGAGGAGGCAACAAACACACAGCTGAGTCCTAATTTAGAAGGGAGGGAATACCATCCACCACTGGCAACAACCCACATGGTGGCTCATTTTCACACCATAGGGAGGCTTTAAAGGGATAGTTCACCCAAAAATTGCATCATCATTTCCTCGACTTCACGTTGTTCCAAACCCATATGCTGTTATTTTTTATCCAGCGGACCAGAAAAGTACAGCTTTGTGTGAAGAACAAATATGGTGCCTTTAGAAGTGTCATATCAGGTTGGATGTCAATGACGTCAAATGCCTCACGAATGAACATCATTGATGTCAAGCTTTATCCTACACCTTTTCTAGACAGAAACTGATCTGACAACTAAGGGAGGGCAAGATTTTTAGAAAAAAAAAATTGAAATTCAGGTCTTCTTCTCACAAAACTATTTATTGTATGACTCCAGAAGACTTTCAAGAGTCATATGAACAATTCCACGATGTTTTTGCCCTTTCTGGAGCCTGACAGACTATAAACTGTTGTTAAATGGACAATTTCCTATTCTGAGGATTCTTCACTCATAAAATAAATAAATAAAATACAGGTTTAGAACAATGTGAGGGGTTGTAACGGAGCTTCCATTAGTGTCATCTGATATTTTATTTAGGATTTTCTTTTGTTTCTTGTATGTTTTTTATTTTTGTTTCTTTAGTATTTTCCAGTGCTAATTGGTAAAGTGGGAAACTTAAAGGGGTCATCGGATGCCCATTTTCCACAAGTTGATATGATTCTTTAGGGTCCTAATGAAAAGTCTGCAACATAGTTCGGTTAAAATTTCTCAATGGTAGTGTAAAAAACACCTTTTTTACCTTATAGGGTGGTTGTGTACACACACTGCCAACACACATTTCAGTTCAAACAACTTGTTAAAGTGCATGTAGCATCCGATGACCCCTTTAAGGATAATCAAGCATGTTTATTGCATATTCTTTCATTACAATTCAGCATTAGGTTGTAAAAAGTGTTTTTTTGAGTTGTAAATAAGATTATTCTAGTGAGTTTTACAAGAAAATACTTTTTCAGTTTTTCTACTTCAAAGTTTAATTCAAATGTGTTATTTGCCATTTCCCTGTAACTGTTTGTGAAATTTACTAGCAATTACTGAATGAAAATGGTTTCCACAACACATTTTTTATTTTCAATTTTTCATCTTAATTAAAATCTTATTTTAAAACAACAACAGATCATAAAGTGTCTCACTTTACCTGTATTCACCCTAAATAAAAGTCATGAACGATTTCAGGCCACTAGTTTCTTTTCTGCAGCTATTTGATGTGGCTTTACCCAATTTCTGGAGCTTTCCATCTTATGAAGATGAGTAAATAATGGCAGAACTTTCATGATATAAACCATAAGCATATTGAAGATGCTTTATGCAATTCTTTGTTTTTGAGTGCAATTTTAAATATACCTTGTCATGAACCGAAGGTTAGGCTCTTCCTCATTTACCAGTCATTATATTCTTAATTAGCTGCTCACTACACACACACACACACCCACACCTCCCTGGAGGTTGATAGTGTCCTGCTTGTCCAATCAGAAATGGCTACCTGTGCATCAGTAACCCAGTCTTACACCTCCACCTCTCACCTTTGGCATGCCAGTCAATGGACATGTGGAGAGGCAAATTGAGTCATTTTGTTTGCTTTCACCTGGTGTATGAACCGAAATAATAAGACAATCTTATATAGATAGTTAAAAAACAATAAAATGATCAGTCTACGAGTATTTCCCTGTACAAATGTTATAAAATATCATTCAAAACGCTTCTAATACAAGATCTCGCTCTTCATATGCTACTGAGAGGAGTATTTTGCGCATCATCACAGAAGCGGGCTTTTACTGAAAAACACAATGTGACATCACACTACGTGCATTAAAAACATAAAATACAGATACAGGCATATATAAATAAGCCTACCTGAGTCAAAATGAGAGCTCAGCGCAAAACTAGGGTTGAAAAACGACGCAGACATGACCAGCAGTGTTACAGTGCCTGACATGCTGAAGATAACGTGAAAGTCCAGAAACGATGCCTCTGATGTTAAATAAAAGAGTTTATTTTCTGTTCAAACATATCATTTTCTCGCTCCTCCATGTTATAGAGCCACAACAGGGGAATAGCCAGATAAATCCACTGGTGGATTTATGGATGGGTCTCACCGCGAGCCATTGCCGTGTTGATTTGAATCTTCTCTGGTCATTCTCGTAGACAGGGTCTGTGCGGTGGGTTCTGCTGCTTCTCTGCACCAACTGAAGCGAACGTCCTGTGGAGCATTCCTTGCGTTCCGACTGAATGAGAAACCCCAAGACGAATTCTGGCTTTCGTTTTAATTGATTGATTTAAGCTCAAATGAAAGTGTTTGTTAAAAAGCCCGACGGGAGCTGTTCAGTGCTGAACGACACAGCGCCATCTTGCTCACCGCGATTCCTCCACAGAATCTCAGGCGGACTGCTTCTGCTGGAATCCGCTGAGGGGAGGAGTTTGCGCCACAAGCGCAGCGGTGACTGACGCTAACATTTAACCAAGAAAAATGGTACATTACAATTCGCGGAACTGTTTGATGGGTCACAACTTTTTAATGATGACAGTCATGGGAAAACACCTGGATTATTGCATAATTGCTAGCAATGCCGACCATAGACTTCTGGGGGCCCTACGCAAAACTGTGTCTTCCCCATTTCTTCCCCATTCTTCCCCATTATTGTGGTTTCAAAGAACAAGAGATACCCGGAATTTATACTGTAGGGATTGTCATTTAATAAAACTCAAATGTAAATATTCTAATATTTTGAGATACTGGATTTTTGACTTTAATGAGCTGTTAGCTCTAATTATCAAAATTTAAAAAAAAAAAAATTTTTTTGAAATGTTTTACTTGCATGTAATGAATCTAGAATATATGAAAGTTTCACTTTTTGAAATAAGTTACAAAAAAAATAACTTTTTCCACGATATTCAAATTTTTTGAGATGCACCTGTATATGTAAACTCCTCCAGAACAAAGTCTGGACTCACCTGCTAATTCTTTAGTCAGTAATAATACATTTACTACTACTGCAACTAATAATAATAATAATAATATACTTTTTTAAGATACGTGTACATTGGCACAATTTACACCAGTGTCAAACCTTTAACCATAAACCTTCCAGTCAATGGGTTTTTAAGATCATTATGTGAAACATTCACTAAAAGTTTGATTCTTGTATGATTTTTATTTATTTATTTGTATTTATTTAAATGTAGCACAGTTTCCACAAAAAACACAAAGCAGCAAAAAATATTTTCAGTGTTGATGGAGATCAGAAATGTTTCTTAAGCACCAGAGAAGCATATTAGAATGATTTCTGCAGGATCATGTGACACTGAAGACTTGAGTAATGATGCTGAAAATTCAGCTTTGCATCACAGCAATAAATTACATTTTAAAAATAGAAAACGGTTATTTTAAATTGTAATAATATTTCACAATAGTACTATTTTTTTTCTGTATTTTTGATCAAATAAATACAGCTTTGGTGAGTATAAGAAAATGCAAAAACATAAAAATCATAAAAAGACCGTTTTAGCACATCAAATTTTGTAATATGCTTAGTTAATGGCTGATGAAAATTTAGCTTTGCCATCACAGGAATAAATTATATTTGAAAATATATCAAACATTTAAATTGTCAAAAAATAAGAAAATTAAAAACAGGCTTTACTCTTGGAAAAGCACAACAGATCTTCGAAAACAACAAAGACACAGAGGCTTAAAATAAGTATAGCACAAGATAAAAGATATAGTATCATCAAAGTCAATACACTTCAGCAGCATTCACCTTTAAAGACTATGTCCTGTTTCCAAATCTGAAGACATGAACGCATATGCCCTTACACTGTGTTTGGTTGTCATAATAAACAGGAAGCTGGTTCAGAGGCTAGAGTCATAATGTCAAGCATTCTGTTTGTCTGATACAACATGTCACTCTGTCAATGTTGCCGTGGAAACGCTGTAGATAGTGAGTGTGTTCATACAGTGCTGAGATGAATGTTAAAAGCACCTTTCTTTTTTCGCTCTCCCACTTTTTCTCACACTCACACGCACTGCTGAAATCTGCCTCTGTTCACATGCCTGCAGGTAAAAAACAGAAAACCCTGAGTTTCTATGCTTTTTTCCCTCTCTTTTTTAGTCTTTGTGCCTTTTTATGTAGAGGACCATAGAATAGAAACATGAAAATGGAGTGAGAGAGAGGGGAAATGGGATCAGGACATGACCCATACTGGATTCAAGCCTGCACCAATGATGAATGTCACAAACACGATCAAAAAAATTATATATTGTCTGATCTCACCAACAATTAATGTCACAAACATACACACACATATATATATATATATATATATATGTTATATCTCACAATTCTAAAGTCGTCTAAATTTTTGCTGCATATTTTTATCGAGCGGTGGAGGTTTCAAGAGACTTTCTAAAAAAAAATCTTACTGACCCTACACTTTTGAATAGTAGTGAAAAAACTTGTAAATTTTTTTTTTTTTTTTTACAAAACCATTTTCAATCATCTGGGAATTTAGATAAAACGTTTTTAAGCTCATGAGAAACGGATACAACTGCTGGTGCACAAATGCATAGTATGTGCATTTACTTGTTATCTAAATAGTCATTCTGGCTATGAGTGCATTGGAGCTGAAACACAACCTCTTAAAGGGTGCTCAGACAGGAGACTTCCCTCCAAAATTGCATTAGTTACTGGCTAGTCTCATTGACTGAGATATTAACAGTGTATAAGTGGGAGAGACCAAGAGTGAAGGCAAGAGGAAGTGTGAGCATAGTTTATCCACAAGAGATTTATCAGGTATCCCATAGAACATACTAAAGCATTAGACTATACTGAATCATGAACATTTTAGCTACATGACCCCCAGTTTAGAATCAGATATAAATAATACCACACAAGGGGAAATGAGCAGATGTTTCTTAATTGATCTGAGAGTCCAGTATGGTCTTAAATATCCAGAGCAGACTAAATAGCCTCAACCAACAAAAAATGCCTGCAGAAGTTAAGTCTCCACCAGGGAGCCATAATCCCAGAATAATGTTAACATCAAATAATTAGACTTGAGCTCAAATAATTAAACACATCATTAGCCTCTTCTGAACCACATGAGCTGAAGGGCTCGACCTGAACACAAAGCTTAACACACAACTTTCATTAACACAGCACACACCAATAACACCCACATGAGCTTAAGCCTATACAGTGTCCTTGGCACCCTTGGAAAATATTAGCAAAACAAGCTGTGAAAAAATGTCTTTACTGTTTATCATCTTGGTGTTCTATTAAAGTACCTCAGTTTTTCCATTGGATACCATCACTGTGCCATGCTAATTTATTTATGTTCTCATGAAATTAGTGTACCATTTATAGTCTTACAAAGCTAATCAGTATGATAGCTGCATGTTTCTGAGAACTAAATAACAGTGAAGTGATAATGTAAGTGACACAATGAATACAGTCAATTAACATGTACAATGAAAATGAAACCCTGCTGGTAAGATATAAATCATATAAAATAAGACCAAAATGTGTATTATGAATGTAAATATTTTCATGTTGACTTTGAAAACATTTTATCACATGGAGGTGCACCACATACAATACCATTAAAAAAATACTTTGGCCGTACTATGGTACAGTAATGGCATCAAATGGTAATACTGTTGTGCTCTGTTACACACTTCCATTCAAAAGTTTGGGGTCAGGAAGATTTTATTATTTTTTTAAATGTAGTTCTTTTATTCAGCAACGATGCAGTAAAATGATGGAGTAAAAAGTCTTACGTATAAAAATATTACGTAAACTTATTTACCAAAAAAAAAATTATATTTCAAATAAATACCGTTGTTACTATTTATCAAAGAAACTCAACAGAAAGGTACAGTTTCTACAAAAATATTAAGCAGCACAAATGTTTTCAACACTGATGATAATAATAATACGAAATGTTTCTTCTGAATATTACTGAATTTATAATTAAATAAATGCAATCTTGGTATAAGAGACTTAAGGGTTCAAAATAGTTAACAAATCTTACCAATACCAAACTTTTCTAAGATCTCAACCATATAGTACAACAATTATTGCACACATTTATAAAGAGAAGACTAAACACTCCTAGTAGGCTACTAAATCTGTACAAACAGACTGAGATTCCAATATTTATTGAAAACGTCTCAAATTTCTGGAGCCTGTGGTGATTAAAGAGAGTAGTCTTCAGTAAAAGTGCTTTTATTTATTTTTGTGCTGTTATTACCGTAGAAGCAAGCATTAAGAGAAGGATTGGTTAGCTGTATACACTGGGCAAGACCGCTGCAAATCATTTGTACTTTGTGTCAGTACGTCATAAATAGAACGAGGCATCAGTTTACTGTCAGGGATTTGTCGTGTTGCGCCGCATCCAGTGTAGACAGGATCACTGATTATAATGGGTTCTATTGTCATGTCTTGTCGCATCGCGCCGCTCGCCTCCAGTTTAGACAGTGCAACTTGATTGTTGTAGAAAGTTGCACCGACTGCCAATCCTGTGATAGCTGTCTCTCACGATCATGTCCATTATGCTTGATTAGTGCATTATCTGACATTTTAAAAGCCTGTGGTGATTAAAGAGAGTAGTCTTCAGTAAAAGTGCTTTTATTTATTTTTGTGCTGTTATTACCGTAGAAGCAAGCATTAAGAGAAGGATTGGTTAGCTGTATACACTGGGCAAGACCGCTGCAAATCATTTGTACTTTGTGTCAGTACGTCATAAATAGAACGAGGCATCAGTTTACTGTCAGGGATTTGTCGTGTTGCGCCGCATCCAGTGTAGACAGGATCACTGATTATAATGGGTTCTATTGTCATTTGTCTTGTCGCATCGTGCCGCTCGCCTCCAGTTTAGACAGTGCAACTTGATTGTTGTAGAAAGTTGCACCGACTGCCAATCCTGTGATAGCTGTCTCTCACGATCATGTCCATTATGCTTGATTAGTGCATTATCTGACATTTTAAAACAAAGAGGGACAAGAACTGCCAATTACAGACAACATTATTGCAAAAATTGCAACACTGCGTGCAATATTTTCTACACAGAAGGAAAGACGTGGTGATATTTTTAATGAAAAGGCACTCAATAGGTGTAATGACTACACACTTTTGAAATTCTGCTCTGCTGGAGCGCTCAGATATAATTTATGAGTTGCTCAAGAGGTTTGAAAGCCTCTCTGAGAATCTCTGGTGTGCTCATGACCATCTGAGTAAAGCTGAGTTTGATCTGAGAGCTTCAGCAGATTATAGAGAGAGAACATCTCGTTTAGAGAGATCATCAGGAGGAGGCCAATCAGTAAATGCACTTAAACACACACACATGCAATTCTTTCTTTAAAACCAGTTTTGATGGTACAACATGACGTGTGATTAAGTTGCATATTGTGACAGCTATGACAAATGCTGTGTTTTTCATTATGAGGCATAAATACATTTCTAAAAGCAGAAATTTAATTTCTTTCATGATGCATCTTTGTGTCGTGAGTCGTAACAGCTTACATAATAAATTGCCGTGTCTTAGGATGCTTAATTTAAACCAGAAAGCCCTCCGAGTGTTCTTTAGCCTTTCCCCCCATTTGTCATCTTCCCTCTTCTGTTCTGATCCACTTGGCTGTGTGGCAAACTCGATTACATGCTTCTTCCTTAACCGACTGCAACAGCCAACCAAAAGCTGGACACACAGTAAAGTGATTATACACAGGAGCACAACCTAACGCACATCAAGGTGTATGTGTGTGAACAGCTATCAGAGCTGTCACTTCTGAAGTTCTAGAGCCGAGGGCGAAACGCGAGAGAGCAAAACACAGCCACTAAATCAGCTCGATTTGTATTTGCACAGCCTCTTGTGTTCTGCCATGTCAATACTACTAAGAGACTGGGGGAATTTAACTTCTGAATGTGAGAGGGAAAAAAACAGAGAAGAGAAAGAATGTACATAAGACATACGAATCATCTGATGGCTAATATATGCATGTTACTGCTTATAGCTCTATTATGTAACTCACATTGCATAACACCACAAATATGACAAAGAATAAGACTCCTCATTCTTTGTAACTGACTATAAATAGCCAGTGAAATAATTTACTGCTTATTTTAGGCACATTTCCAATACAAATAACAGCTGCTGTTGTATTAAGCTCATGCCAAAAATAGAGATCTGCTGGCGGAGTACAGTTAAAGGAATAAATCACCCAACAAATGAAAATTTGCTTAAAAAGTACTCTCTCTCTCTGGCCATCCAAGATGTAAACGAGTTTGTTTTTCGTGTTTGTAAGAAACAAATCCATCACTAAGGCATGTTAACTTGAAACTGTTGCTTCTGGCCGATGTATTTCTTAAGAACATGTAAAAACGGTGCTTGATCTGTGCATATTTCTTTCCTGATTCAGACTAGATAACATTTTTATTGGAGAAAGCAATATTATGGATAGAGGACTCCATTTTAGCTGGATGCAGCAGTTTAAAGTTATAAACATCTTAATGATGGATTTATTACAAAAAACAAAACAAAACAAAACTGCTTTTTGCTTCACAAGACATTAACAGGTGGACTAACGGACTGGAGTTTACTTATGTTTTTATCAGCTGTTTGAACTCTCATTCTGACGGCACCCATTCACTGCAGAGGATTCACTGGTGAGCAAGTGATGAAATGCTAAATTATTCCAAATCTGTTACAATGAAGAAACAAGCACATCTACATCTTGGATACCCTGAGGGTGAGTATATTTTTTAGCAAATGTTTATTTTTGGGTGAACTATTCCTTTAAGATACAGAGAGGACATAAATGATGGCAGATTATCAAAGAACAGTCTTTAATTGCATAAATTCACAGGCTATTGGTGGTAAAACAAGAACAACAATGCTGTTTCTGTCTGGTCTCCAACCAGGTCTTTTAAGGCCACACTTTTGCTTCATTCACATAAGTCATATTGCAAGTCGTGCCTTTGGGGAAGTAAGATGCTGCCTCTCAGAAGAGCCATAGACTCAAGACTTCATCCCCCTCATTATTCAAATGGTGAGAGTTAATGATAATTACAATTATTAAAATATCTTGCACCCGTCCTGCAGACACTCATTTATACATGATAACATCTCTGCGTCAGTCATTATTATTAAAGACTTTATGCTTACACAAGCATGTAGAGAGGGTTACTGGAGCTAAAATGTTGCTTTACATCTATTTTGAT
Source organism: Sinocyclocheilus rhinocerous (assembly GCF_001515625.1). Taxonomy (NCBI): domain Eukaryota; kingdom Metazoa; phylum Chordata; class Actinopteri; order Cypriniformes; family Cyprinidae; genus Sinocyclocheilus; species Sinocyclocheilus rhinocerous. The sequence goes on along the minus strand of NW_015642053.1, from coordinate 889,443 downwards.
ACCAACCTACTGAAACTTCCAAATAACTTTCAGCTGACATAACAGCAGATGGCTTTGGACTGCAGCTGAAGTTGCTCTGGGCATGATGGTGAATCTGAGTGAGAAAGACATTGATCAAATTCCAGACGAGGCAACAAGGTAAGAATTCACTGCATTATAAAAATACTACAGTTGTCTGTATGAATAGATGAAAAAAAAAACTCAAACGTATATGATATTTTATATATTGTCAGTGGGGTCAAATGGTAATTCCAACATTTTTTTAAAAAATGTTCCTTTTTTGTTTGACTCATTACATGTCCATGTAACTGCAGCATCAAATTCAGATGTATGTAACGCTTGCAAAAACATCTTGAGAAAAGTTTTCACAGGCATAAAGTGTCTTCAAGTTATGGAATGGGGTCCTTTCCTCTCTCACCAGAGAAATACAGTAGGTTTCTAGAGTTCATGACAGAGTTTAAATCCTCAGAAGTGCAGGAGGAATCTATTAAAGCAGCACTATGTAACTTTTGGCGCTCCAGCGGTTAATAAACAGAACTGCACACATCCCGCGGAAGAACATTCCAACCGGGGCTACTTCTCTAAGTTAATGTCTATGGCGATTCACGCAGGTATGTGTTACTCCGCAGCGGTGACGACCCGACCAGGCTACAGTAGTCCAAATATAAGTACTTATTATAAGTGTACCGTTGTGATTCGGAATAAGACAAAAACGCGGTTTGGAAGATGAATTCATGATGTATGAATTTTGCTAATTTTGAATACAGAAAAAGTTACATAGTGCTGCTTTAAAAAAAACGTGAAATCTCTGAATAAAGACAACAGTGAACAACAGTGAGTGTAAATAGATAAAGAAAGCAGCAGAGAAACACCCACATTCTGTCATTTAACAGTGTGAAATTCATCACAAGACTGTAATTTAAGCATTCACAGCCCACCTTTACATTGTCAGTCTGTTTGTGCATCCAGTCCTCATCTCTGGCTGAACATCTATCTCGGATATATTTTGTCCATGCTCTGTGCCCCAGGCGCCCGTGTCAGGTGAAGACACAGGCCATTATGGAGTCAGCAGACATTGATAGAGATGGACGTCTCGAACTCAGAGGTAAACAAACCACATTCAGTGCCTCCGTGTTCAGGTCTTATAATTCGACCTTTAATTACACCGACGGCGCACTAAACTGAGGTGTGTACACATTATTTATATGACGAATAAAACTGCAACTGCGAACATTTAACACTAGATGGCAGAAGAGGGCAGGAACTGCAAATCACAAGTTGCAACGTTATCAGAATTCTTCTAGTTTATGAGCAACCCTTGCAATAGCCTTTAGAATATGGTTTGTCTCATCGTTAAAAATAATTTTTCTCTTTTATTGGTATTTAAAACACATGACTCGCCGATTCTTGAATACTGGGACGAAGCAGACTTTAGTCTCCCGGTGACAAAGTGTGACGATGTAGACAAATGTGAAAAAAGGTTAAAATGTTCTTCACACTAATAAAAATGGTTCTGCTAAGAACTGTCCACTGATACGTTCTTTGGGGAACTAAAATGGTTCTCTACTATGGCATCACTGTGAAAACACCCTTTTGTAACCTTTACTTTTTGAGCATATGCGTATTTTTTTTTCTCCGTAAATGTAAAATATATTGAAATCTAGATGAAGTATTGATTTATGGCCTGATGACAGGTTGTTTAGGGATATTATTGTACATTGCAGACCTCAAACTGTATTTATCTTAGATGTGAACACATATTCCTGAAGGAAGTGATAGTATAATTAAGCCCATTAACTGAAAGTACAGTGCTATATAAACTGGTGCATATATTTAGCTCCATAATGAAAACTGACATTACTTGAGTCAGTTCACCCCTTAGGTACACAGAAACATAAATATAATGGAGACAACGAAAAGTAAAATAATACCAGCATACTGGGAGTTAGACTATGTATCTATCTCTTAGATTTCGCTCTAAACACTTTTAAGGTTACTTTTAAGTTCAAGTTCTTTTTAAACCAAACTATATAGAATTGATTTCCACACAATAACTAAGGCCATATTCACAGCATTCTGAGACAAAACGGAGGCATATCATTTATACTCAACAACACCATTTCAAAGGATTTATTATGAGCTTAAAATACGCCCTTGCCTTGCTGCAGGACCAACTTTCAATTTTTGTTACTAGCATCTGTTTCCAAAAATATTTAACCGTTTTATAAAAGTGGAATGACATTTGAACTCCTGAACCAGGAGTGTGGTGAATCTCCAAACCAGTTAATTTGCCCAGAGTGTTAAATTATTTGGTAAACAATTTGTTAAATACAATCAAGAGATAGCATCAAGTGACCAAACAGACCATAGCAGGATCAAATAAATCACAAAAGAAATTCACATTTTGATTCAAACAGCTTGTGAACCATAAGCTATTGCACTTTAAAGCTTCCAAGTAAAGTTAAGCCGTAACATAGCCTAAGGCATAAAAAGTATCTTAAAAACAGAAAACCCTTCTTGATTTCCACATGATGCAACATGGCAACAGGTAAATTTTGAACAGACCATCTAGAAACATGTATACTCACACACCATGTTAAAAATATAGGATTAAGAATTTTAAATAAAGTCATTTAAATTATTCTCTTTGGTTGATTATTTTTCACTTAGTGTGATTCTCTGAATCTTTTAAACTCTCACTGTTTCTCACACGTCATGACAGTCCATCGTTTGAGAAGTCCTAAGGCACGTATTACAGAATCTTTGTACGTGGCCCAAAGCATGTAATTCATCCTGCCCGGCCTTGACGTGAAATGATTCAATGTGTGAACAAATAGCAGCCAAGAACACAAGAGTTATTCAGTTATTCCTGAACACTATCTATGTTTACAAGGCCTCTCCCTAAAACACATAAGTCAGCCATTTCTCTCATATGAACTGACTCAAAAGACAATCAATCCAAAATATTGACTACATAGCTTCTGCACGTAGTTTTTTGTTGAGCAACATTTATGAACTTTTCCTTCAGAAGGCGAATATGTCTAATACCGAGGGGAGAATATCAGGTTTGTCCTGCACACGCCTACCAGAGGTTTTTCAGTTCTGACAATAAGAGACACCCTATACAATGTGTAGCGTCCATCCATTTGTGCTTATTGGCGCATGAAGAGATTGATCAGTCCGGCATTATGCAGCTCTTGCCACAACCTCATTTCCATTCGCATGTCATGATTGGCATAGAAATGCACTGCACGGCGCTGTTTGTCGTAGTAGTGGTCTGAATACAAAGTGTAGTCAGGGGTCATGAACCCGTAAGCATCAACCTGTTAATAAAACAAACATCATCATATCACTAACTTTCCTTGGCAGACAAAAAAAGGTTAAAAGGTGAATATGCCATCATTTGAAAATAATAATAGGCTTTGAATCTACACTAAAGCCTAACTGATATTATTGCCATTGTTTTTTTGTTTTGTTTTGTGTCTGTTACTGAAGCAGCCATGTAATTTTAGCTTGTTTCTATGAGTCTTTGAGCTTTGATCATGACTCATGTTTTACCAGACTCGTACACGATCGTGCCGCATCTCTAGTGCAATGCTGTACCAGGTGAGCTTCCGAGCAAGTTTACTACAGAGAAAAGCCGGTTATGTGGAGCTGGTTATGTTTTGCAAATGTCAAAATGTATTCTAAACAAATCATGCATATGGTAAAACGTTTTTGAGGGCCTAACATAGTATTATGCAAGGAACCGCATGAAAATAATACTTTGTTAATAGATAATCTGCCCCACAATCATAATTTGTTTGAGAAGGAACAAAAACAGCAGTGAATTTTATGTATAGGAACATTTTGAATGCTTTTTTGATGAGCCTGGGTTGGTTTTATTACAGCAATACTGTTGCTGTGCGTCTTTAATATGTCACAATCAAGGTCACCTGTCCTGTCTGTTTAGACTACACATCTAGCATATGTTAAATAAGTATCATTAAGAAGTGTTTAAACCTTTGACAAACTTGTAAAGTTATTCTAAGTGTTTGCATACAAGTTTAGGTACAATGATCTTTACAACACCGTCATTATGTTGTAATCGATTGTGACACACTTTTAAAATTGGACAGAAAAGGATATGGGTGTTGCTACTCATTTTAAAGCAGGGCACATTCCTAAGTTTGATTTCATTAAAATCTCAATTAAAAAAACAAAGCAAACAAACCTGGTCACATGTATGAATAGCAGCTAGGAGCATCACTGCTCCTGTCGACGGCCTGTAAATTCTTCTCGCGCCTGTTTTCAGAAGGTTTGAATGCAGGAACCTTGATGAGAAAAAGGAAAGTGTTAAACTACAACACATACATAGAAATGGAGACCAACAAAACAAAAAAGATCATCCAATCCATTTAAATCATCCAACCAATTCTGGATGATCTGTGGTCAAAAATATTTGTGTATAATGGCCACTCTCATATGTGACCATGGACCACAAGACCAGTCATAAGGGTCAATTTCTCGAAATTGAGATTTATACATCACCTGAAAGCTGAATGAATAAGCTTTCCATTGATGTATGGTTTGTTAGGACAGGACTAGAATATTTGGTCGAGATACAACTATTTGAAAATCTGCAATCTCAGGGTGCAAAAAAAAAAATCTAAATACTGAGAAAATTGCCTTTAAAGTTGTCCAAATGAAGTTCTTAGCAATGCATATTACTAATCAAAAATTAAGTTTTGATATATTTACGGTAAGAAAATTTTTAAATATCGTCATGGAACATGATCTTTACTTAATATCCTAATGATTTTTGGCATAAAAGAAAAATCGATAATTTTGACCCATACAATGTTAGTTTGGCTATTACTACAAATATACCCCAGCGACTTAAGACTGGTTTTGTGGTCCAGGGTCACATATTACTCAGTGGGATCTTTGTTCTCACACAATTTCAACTGTTCTTTTGAACTCTATTCATCAAAGAGTCCTGAAAATGAAAATCACGGTTTCCACAAAAGAAGAAGAAAGAAGCACAACTGTTTCCAACATTGATAATGATAAGAAATATTTTCTTGAGCAGCAAATCAGCATATTAGAATGATCATGTGACGCTTAAAATTCAGCTTTGCCATCACAGGAATAAACTACATTTGAATTTGAATTTAAATTAAAACAGATTTCAAATTTTAATAATATTACACAATATTATAGTTTTTACAGTATTTTTGAACAAATAAATGCAGAGACTTCTTTTAGAAACATAAAAAAAAAGACTCCAAAGTTTTGAACAGCAGTGTATTTTGGAAGCAGTCCTTCAATAAGCGGGAAAATGTGCAGCTGATCTCTCCGTCTAGGATTAATTTTGCAATAACTACTATGCGAGTGTACATTAGTGTTTGTTTGCAAAGCTTACCTGTTTCTGAGGTAGCGGATAAAGTCTGGGTGGTAGATTTTGAATTTTTCTACTGTCACATCTTCACCAAAGTATGTAGGGGGACTGAAAGAGATATGCATTATAATTAAATTGAGTCTTCTTTGAGTATATAATGTGCTATATTTTAAAAGTGTCAATTATTTACACTTATTATTTAGTGAGAGTTGGATGTCGTGAGAGATGGGCTTTATCTGATGTAGTGATCAAGGATGCGCGTAAGGAACTTTAGACGTGTCAGTTTACATAAAGTTTTTTATTATATTTACTTTTTGCTGCGCTCAGGGCCTTGATCAATTGCTGTGTGTGTGGAAGCCGCCTTCATAAGAATATAATCTCTGTCATGGTCTGGCAGGAATATGTACCTGGTTTCCTACACAGATGGAGATAAACAGAAATAAGAGATAGTTAGCAGCAAACAACCTCCCAACTCAACATCAACACACTTCCCTAAAAAAAAAAAGGGTGTTTAACTTTTAGAACAAGGCCCTATCAACACCGTGGGTTCCATTTCCAGGGAAGACATACCTTGATTGCAGTGTAATAAAATGCATAAGGTAAACTGCTCTCTTAAAAATAAAGGTGCTTCAAAAGGTTCTTCAAGCGATGCCATAGAAGAACCATTTTTGGTTCCACAAAGAACCATTCAGTCAAAGGTTCTTTAAAGAACCATCTCTTTCTTACCTTTTTATAATCTGAAGAACCTTCTTTCGCCACAAAGAACCTTTTGTGAAACAGAAAGATTCTTCAGATGTTAAAGGTTATTTATGGAACCATTTAGACAAAAAGGTTTTTCTATGGCATCGTGAAGCTCCTTTATTTTTAAGAGTGTGTAGTGAGAAAATGTATTTGCTTTATTATCAACTTTCACACTCCGTTTTCTCTGAATCTGAGGATAGTCCAATCAAAACCAGTCTGTCATAGAACAGATCATAGTCAAAGGACTCAATTTCGCTCAATAAAATATAATAATTTTGACAAACAGTGGAGTTAGTGAGTCTTATATTTTAATAATGTTTACCTTGGATATAGGTGGACCTTTGTAGCCTACGCGAGCATAGCTACGCATGGAGTTTCGCATGGTGTTGGTTGAGAATGTGTAGAATGAAGTCCGCGATCCCACATCATTCTCAAACCCTGTAAGAGCCGCACCATTTACCCTACAGATGGGAGACCAAAGAAGAGAATTATTGTGATATTAATCAATAAACATCATCAACCTTCGTTTTTAGAGAGAGAGAAGAGTCTAAATAATTAAAACATAACCAGAAACATTGATTTAAAGGAAAACTACACCATTAAAATAATCATACAAATCAGTCAGACTTTCAGACAACAGTATCAGATGTGCACAAAACATGTAAATACTTTCTTTCTGAGATTTGCCTCACTTTGAGGAGCACCAACCTAATAAATATTATTATCTCTTAATGATCAACCTCCTCACCTGAAGACATAGTCATGTTCATCGATCTCCTTGCCTTTCCTTGAACCATTCAGTATTCCACCGTTTCCCACCACAGCACAGCGAATGCACTCGGATCTGTGTGCTCTATTCTCCCAGTCATCAAACATCAACCGATTTGCAGGTGTATTTAAAATTGCCAGTGAGCTATTCAAAACTGTGAACAACAACAGACACAAATCCAAAAAAAAAGAGAAATAGTTCATGTTAGACGTATCATGTAACTTTAACCCCTAATTATTTATATAATAAGTTTAAGTTCTTATCTGTTAATTGCTTCTGGCAATAGTGAATTCTGTGTAGCCTGTTTAAAATTTTGCATCTAGGTTTTTGTTTTTTTCTAAATGATTGTATTAGCTAAAAATACTGTCAAAACCCAGGCACAAAAAGTAATGGCACGGCTATATCACTCTGAAACCTTGGACAATAAAAAGACTGAGCAGGTACATCTGAAGTTTTAGAAGATTAGTGACTTGAAGCAGATCCCCAAAGACACACCTTCAGCACTGACACTTCCCCAGCCGTGTGCTCCACCGTAGTGACTCAACCGCTGGTACTCTACTGGACTAAAATGCTTTGCCCATTGGAGCACTGGAATACTGTGCAGAAACATCTCAGCAAATTGAGTCTGAGGCACACGCTTCCTAATATTGTTGGGACAGTTCTGCAATAAAAACAAATATTGAGAGAGAGGTTAGTATATTTTAGGGCAGTTGAAAACACTATTTTCACATTTAAACAACAATGGCTGACAATTAAACACTAAAAATCGAGATTTTAAAGTAATTGGACCTGTTTTTTTACATGCATTACAATACAAAACAGTATTATTGTAAAATACTGTTACAATTTAAAAGAAGTTTACTATTGTAATACATTTTAAAATGTAATTTATTCTTGAGATGGAATTTTCAGCATCATTACTCCAGTCTTCAGTGTCACATGATCCTTCAGAAATCATTCTAATATGCTGATTTGGTGCTTAAGAAACATTTCTTTTTTTTTTACTTTTTTATTTTATTTTGTATTTCTTGTAACATAACAAAAAACACATAAAAAAGGGGAAAAAAGAAAACAAAATAAATAAAGAATTGAACATACAGGTCACCAGAGGCATCACATATAGTGCTTACATCCTTCTTATACAGTTATTTTTATAATAGGGGTTACTTTCCCAATAATACCCCCCCCCATACACACACAAGAGGAAGAGGTATAATAAAAATATAAATAAATAAAAATAAAAGGTTAATTGAAGTCCATACATTTCAGTACACTGTAAAACACTTAACATCTATTTATGTACTATCTATTTTCCTGTGTATTAACCATTTCGACCAGTTCTTATAAAATGTATCCATACTTGGTCTTAGAGAAAAGGTCATTTTCTCCATATCAAACCTTTACAATCACTATCCACTCTTTTTTTGTTGGTGGATTCTCATCCAGCCATTTCTTGGTTATTGCTTTTTTTACTAGCAACCAATAACAATCTGAGAAGGTACTTGTCTTGAGCATTAAAATCAGTTGGTATGTTTCCTAAATATACAGTACCAAAGCTATGATCAATCTCAAAACCCAGTATTGATTCTATTTCAGTGATTACCATTAACCAGTATGGTTGGATTGCCGGACAGTTCCAGAATATATGAAAATAATCCACCATTGAGTTGTTACATCGTCTCCAGCAAAGTACAGATTCTGGATTACCATTCTGTAAATATTTTCTTTTTGGAGTAATAAAGAATCTAATGACGTTTTTCCATGAGAATTCTCTCCACTGACCAGAACTGGAGGTTGCATGCTGTGACTTACATATGTTTAACCAATCTTCTTCCGTTAGAATTATATTCGCCTCCTTCTCCCATTTTTCTTTAATATATAAGGTAGAGTGAGACGACTGTATATACATGAATATATTTTTGACACCAGTTTCTTGTGCATACCACCTTTATATGCATCAGCAAAAACGTTTATGAGACTCAATTCAGTTGCCTCCTCAATATTTTTATTAAAGTGATTTCTAAGCTGTAAATATCTATAGAAATCGTGTTTCTCTAAATTATAGGTATCAATAAGATGTTGGAAGCTTTCTAAACCAATCTTGGATGAAACCGTACAATATGATGTAATGCCATTCCATATCCATTGTTTAAACCGCACATCCATCTGTACAGGTTTGAAGTCTCTATCATATGCCACCCATCTTAGCAGCCATGCTTGTCTTTCCAACTTCAGAGTTTTGCATTCTTTGAACCAAGTATTAAGAGGAACTAATGTCCAATTGCTTAATTTGTTACAGTACATAATCTTAGTAGTTTTGTCCCCTAATAAAGAAGGGAGAGGAAAGTCTAGCTGTTTGAATTTTAATTCTTTCCATTTTGCTTCATAATCATCAATACACCAGCAAACTAGATATTTTAATTGTGCTGCTTTATAATAATCCCCCAAACAGGGAAGAGACAGTCCTCCCCTTTTCATTGGTAATTGTAGTGTTTTAAGTCTTACCCTGGGTTTCTGATCTTTCCATATAAATCTTGAGATCATTCGGTTCCAGTCATTAAATAGTTTTTTTGGTATCTCTACAGGTAGTGATTTGAAAACAATAATCGCGGTAAACATTAATCCTTATCATTTCTATTCGATTATACAAACTAAAAGTTAGAGGTGTCCAATTATCCAAGTCTGCTTTCAGTTCCTTCGTAATAGATCCATAATTAGAAATATAAATTTTAGCCAAATTCTTTGGTATGATAACCTCCAGGTATTTAATACTGTTTGTTTTCCATTTAAAATTATATTTTTTACGGATATTTTCCTGTGGTGAATAATTAAAAGAGAGGGTTTGGGTTTTGTGTAAATTTAGTTTATATCCTGAATACCAACCAAACTGCTCAAGACAAGACATGAGTTTAGGTAAACTGGAATCTGGCTCGGAAATAGTCATAAGAATGTCATCCGCATACAGGCATATTTTGTGTTCGGTTTCTTTCATTGGAATTCCTAGAATTTCTGTATCTTCTCTAATTGCCTGAGCTAATGGCTCTATGAATAGTGCAAAAAGCGTGCGACTCAAGGGGCATCCCTGACGACATCCCCACTCCAGTGTAATCGAGTTTACCATTTAAAACATTACCATTTATTTTAATCTTGGCTGTTGGTAAATAATAGCTAATATAAATACTTCTTATAACCTCTTCATTAAAGCCAAAACGTTGCAATACTAAATACAAAAACTCCCATCGCACCGAGTCGAAAGCTTTTTCCGCGTCCAGGCTAATTGCCAGGGATTTGGAAGTATTTTTGCTCATGCTCTCGAACAAAAATAATGCACGTCTCACATTATCATGTGTCTGCCTACTTTTAACAAATCCAGTTTGGTCAGTATCAATCAAATCAGGAATTATATTTTCTAATCTTTTAACTATTATTGAAGCATATATTCTATAATCTATATTTAACACTGAAATAGGTCTGTATGCTCCGCATTCTGTTTTATCTTTTCCAGCCTTTGGTATCACAGATATAATCGCTTGTTTCCAGGACACTGGGGTTCTGTTTAATATATTTGAGTTTAATCTCCACTTGTTTGTCAAGCATCTTATTTATTTGTTGTTTTATCACTTTTATTTCATCTAAAAATGTAGGCTCATTTAATTCAATATGTTTGTGTTCCAATGTCTTTAGTGTATTTGTTAAATCAGCCAAACTTCTGTTTTTCTTTCTTTTTTCTTGAGGACCACTTTAGGGGCTTTCCTCTCAGCACCGCTTTAGCCGCATCCCATATTACACATGGTGACACATCCTCATTATTATTAAATTCAATGTAGTCCCTAATTTCTTTTTTAATATATTCTTCACATTGGTGATCATTTAGAAGACTAGTATTTAATCTCCAAACAGTGTTCTTAGATTGAACATCAAGATGAAGTCTCAAGTATATATGATCCATATATCAAACATGCCTGCTGCTTTAAGCATTTTCCTAACGTACAGTGTTTCAGAATTAATCTTTTTTTGTTGGATTTGAAGAGTCTATGGTAGGATGCAACTGTACATCCCAGTCCCCAGCATAAATAAGAATACCTGATACTTCTGAAGCTATTAAATCAAATATTTTCTTAATAAATATTTTATCCTGTCCTGGTGGTCAACATTAAATTAGGTCTGTATGCGCCGCATTCTGTCTTATCTTTTCCAGCCTTTGGTATCACAGATATAATCGCTTGTTTCCAGGACACAGACCATGTGAGGATGGGAGAAGAAGGTGTATTGTCTTGCAGATGGGTGGAGCTCCCTCCATATATAAATCATGCCTGCTGCTTTAAGCATTTTCCTAACATACAGTGTTTCAGAATTAATATTTTTTTATTGGATTTGAAGAGTCTAGGGTAGGATGCAACTGTACATTCCAGTCCCCAGCACAAATAAGAATACCTGATACTTCTGAAGCTATTAAATCAAATTTTTTCTTAATAAATATTTTATCCTGTCCTGGTGGTCTATAAACATTAAATAAATGTTACTTCCCTAGAGTCAAGGATCCCTTTTACCAAAATGTAACGTCCCTCTTTATCAGCAATTTGGCTGGAAGCCTGAAAAGTCACCTTATTCGAAATTAATATTGCAACTCCTCTAGCATGTCCCTTAGCATAGGATGAATAAAATGTGTTTCTAAATCCTAACCGTTTCAGTTTCTCATGTTCAGTTTGTACCAGGTGAGTTTCTTGCCAAAAAAATTATATGTTGGTTCTCTCTTTTCATCTTTGCTATGAGTTTACCTCGTTTGATAGGATTTTGTAACCCGTTAACATTAAGTGATATTATTCTATATTCTTGCTGCAACATTTATCATCATACACTTTCATACTGTAAGCCCTGGTTGACCTTAACGTTGTAACACATTTAACACAGCATCGAAAAATATGAAATGTGCAACCAAAAAAAAAAACCAGTAACTTTCATGACCAAAGTTTCTTCTTAAGTAACTTCTGTTTGGAAAGGAAAATCTTCGATTAACGAAGGGCCTCCCCAGTGCAATCCGATATTATAAATCAGTGCACTTAGTAGAATAATTCTTCCTAGAACTCCCAGACAAAAACGTTTTTCATTTATGAATCTGTTAAGCTAAAAACTTAAATTAACCATAATGAAAATAATTTTATCCAAACTCAAGATTCATAGCCTTTGTATGAATATTGTCCTTCTTGTATTAAACTATCATTCTGGTTCTGGTTCAATCTTGGCTATAAAGTTATTTTTAACTAATTTTACCCTGAGAAAAAGTCAATCAGTATCACCACTGTCCCGGCGGAAATCCTGGTGTCTTTTCCGCGCTCTCTCTTGATGTGTCTCTCGGCTGTGTCGTGGCCTTGCGCCCGCCGTTTCCCAAGAGATTTTACTCAGCCTTTCCATGGATGCGGTGGTATGATCTTCTCTGATGCTGGCCGTTGTCAATCCTTTCTTCTTTAGATCCTCCATCGCCTCTACTGCGCTGTTATAAACAATTGGACCATCTTCGAAAAAAACGCGAAGCTTAGCGGGAGGAGGTGTCTGGAAACGGAGACCCTTTTCTTTGAGTAGTTTCCTGATTGGCGCGAATGCCTTCCTCTTCTTTTGAGTTTCAGCGGGGTAGTCCTGGTCAAAGTACACTCGTTTCCCCTTCAAGTAAACTTCCCTTTTCCTCAATTCCTCCAAGCTGAACGAAGCACCAATTCTTTGATTTTATATTCTAGGAAGTAAACCACAATCGATCGGGGATTAGCATTCGGCGGTGGTTTGGGGCCGAGCGCCCTGTGACAGCGTTGTATCCCAAGTTCAGTGTCGGGGAGGGCTAGTTCCGTCTTGATGAAACTTTCAATAAACTCCTGTATGTTGTCCCCTTCAGCCTCCTCCGGAATTCCATACAGTCGTATATTGTTTCGTCGAGATCTTGCTTCGAGATCTGTCAGTTTTGTTTGCATTTTTTGCTGGATGTCAAGGGTTTGACACAGCACTTCTTTAGCTTCGGTGTTCCATTCTTCCAAATCCGTCACTCTCTGTTCAGCCTCCTCCAATCTACCCATCGTGTCTTTCAAATCTGTTCAGTTTCAGGTTGATGTCTGTTCTCAAATTTGCCAAATCAGTTTTCATGTCTCTGGAAAGAATCTCGTGAAAATTGTTTAACTCCGTTTTTACGTCCGATCGGATAGCTTTAATTTCAGCGTATATAGCGCCAATACTACTTTGAAAGGTATCCTCTGCTTCGTGCTCGCCAGCGTTGTCTTCATTTTCCGCTGTTTGTTTCTTATTTTTCTCAGGTTTTTGGGATGTTTTGCTTCTAGCCTTTCGTTGCTTCTCCTCCTCCATGTTTCCTCGTTAATTTCAATGTAGTATTGAAATGTTCAATGAGTATAATGAACTAAATTCGGGGAGAATAACACGTTTGTCTGGGATCTCTCACTCTACGCTGCCACTCGCCCCGATGCCATACAACAACATTCTTCAGTCAAGCAACATTTCTTATGATTATCAATGTTGAAAACAGTTTTTTTTTTTTTTGTGGAAGCCATAATACATTTTATTTCAGGATTCTATTATGAACAGAAAGTTTAAAATAACAACATTTATTCTTTTGTACATGTCTTTACTGTCACTTTTGATCAAATAAATGCATTCTTGCTGAATAAAAATAATTTCTTTCCCCCCAAAAAAAGAACACCTTTTGAACAATAGGCTATGTATTTTTTTGTATTATAGAGCAGATGGTTTTCACTATGGTCACAGTTGAGTTGTAATGTTTGGTTGTTTTAATTTGGGACATTTAATTTAATATTTTTCAGTGTCACCTAAATAAATTGCTGCTGTTCTGTTGTGACTGACTAACCTTAGCTTACTACATACTGCGTTGCTTTTTCTCCGGACATCCGCTGGCTTTTTGCTGAATTTGAATGACCATTACATTTGTACAAACACTTCAATGAAACAGACTTTAAGCAGGTGGCTTCTGCACTCACTCACGATACTAACATAGACACGATAGTACATAATACTAGGCCCAAAACACACTCACTGTTTGTGAAGGAATGTCATCTGTGGCATACCGGTCACCAAAAAAGTCCAGCTCAGTGGGTTTTGCCACTGGTTTTAAGGAGTTTGTGATTGACTTTGCTTGATCAGACTTTGCATCATTTCCTGACTCTGATGAATTCTGAACATCTGATTTCTGCAAGGAATTTTGCCCCAGCTCTTCAGCAGTGTCCAGTTCATTCTCAGCAGACGGTTGATATTCCAAAGAACTGCTGTCATTCTTGTCAGAAAAAAACCTGCAGGCAAGAAAATAAAAAATAAGCAATGTTTTTCACTTCCTAACAGCAAGAATGAAGCCAAAGACCACCAGCTCAATTAAAGGGGCCATTAGGAACAGGGAAATCACAGAATCATACATCAATATTTCACTGTTTGCCATAGAAAACAGCTGACTTGATATCTGATACATCAGCAAACACATCTTAATGAAAACAGGTATGACAGCCGTCTGATGACTTCATAACTGGGGCAAGTGCCTCATTGTTCAATACAATAAAAAGCAGATGACTGATAAGAGAAAAGGAAATAAAAACTATATATAAAGCAGAGGTATAAATCAAATGAAAGCACAAGGAAACTGAATTACTGGCATCATACTTCAAAATTCATAAAGAAATAGTTCACCCAAAAATAAAAAAATTGCTCACTCTCGGGCCATGTAGATGAGTTTGTTTCTTCATCTGAACAAATTTGGAGAAATTTAGCCTTACATCACTTGCTCACCAATGGATCCTCTGCAGAGTCCAAACGGCTGATAAAAAAACATCACAATAATCACAGTAATCCATATGACTCCAGTCCACGAGTAAAAAAAATTAAAATAAAAAAAACCTTATTGTAAGAAAAAATCCTTTATTTATATGTTTTTAACTTTAAACCATCATGCCAAAATATGAGTCTATAATTTATGATACCTCTTCTTCCCCTGTTGTCCTCTCACATCAAAATCTACTGACATACAGTATTTGTTTAGAACTGTTTGGACTGTTCTCACTTATAAACAGTGCTTGTTCTGTGCATATTTCTCTCCTGATCCAGAGAAGTCAACTTTTTCCACTGGAGGAAGCAATATGACAGATAGAGGACTTGTATTTTAGTTAGAATCAATGGTTTGAAGTTATAAACATCTTAACGATGAATTTATAACAAACATGCAGGTTTTCGCTATACAAGATGCTAAGTGATGGACTGGAGTCGTGTGGATTATTGTGATGTTTTTATCAGCTGTTTGGACTCTCATTCTGACGGCACCCATTCACTGCAGAGGTTCAAGACATGTAATGCAAAAACACATCTACATCTTCGATGGCCTGAGGGTGAGAACATTTTAAGAGCTTCTTTTTTGTGTGAACTACAGCTCATTTTCGATTCATTATTCTCAAACATTAAACATAATTATAGAGTTACTGGTACAACAGGTTTTCAAAGGGTAATTTTGAAATGCCATAAACTACTAATAACAGAACCACAAGTTTTAATGCCAGCTAGTTTGTGCCATTTCCTGACTTTCTGTTTTTTTTTTGTTTTTTTTCAACCATGCTTGTGTTAAAATTAGAGCTTTGCCCTTTTAAAAGCATCTGGGCTACATTTCACATAACAGACCCTACTTTCAGAGCAATGATTGTGCACTTCTCTAGAGAATACACTTCACCAGAGTTAAAGCCAAAGCCGAGCGATTCTACGCCTGACTGAACTAAAGGAGCAAACCCAAAGCCGTAGATCTCACGTTGTTCATTTCTGTCCCTTACTGGAGAACAAAGCAGATAACTAAGGAAAGGTGATATCCCAAATGGTTTCCGCCTAACTACTTAAACATCTAAGGGAGTTTATTCCTTCCGCTACCAATTTTAGCTGCTCATTGGGACATTTATAAGCCTCTATTATTTGTGAAGCTGTTTTGGAACAATATGTAGGCTGGCTATTGTGGAAAGTGCTGGGCAAATTAATTGAAAGTAAAATCCTCCCCTCACTACCGAAAACAGAGAGACAACAAAACATAAAATCACTCTCTTAGCTTGTGACACTCGTCTCCATAGCAACACCAAACATGGCTTCATGCTGAAATGATTATCAGAGGAAGTGTGCACCGTGATCAAGAATCTCAGGAGACAACGTGCGGACTGTGACATCATTAACTAACTAAATGACTGACTAACTGACAAATGGAAAAACAGCTCAACCTTAACCTTAATCCAACTTCCTCCGTAACTTTTGTTGTTCATGCATTAAAATAGGGCTGGCAGTCAATTAAGATATATATTTTTTAATTGTATTAGCACATTAACTTCCCTTTTAAAAGAAAGAAAATTACACATGTGGAAAGAAGTCTCAATAACAACAGTAATATTATTAAATATTATTAAAATGTACATTTTTCAATTGTAAACACACACACACATAGCTGAAAATTCAGCTTTGCCATCACTGGAATAGATTACATTTGGGGAAAAAAACATAAAATAATAATAATAATGCTAACGATATTTAATAATAAGAATGGTATGTTATAACACTATAAAAACACTATAATTTCCTTTAATAAATTCAGGGTTTTTTTTTTCCGAAGCAATACCAAAGAAGAATCATTTTGGGTTCCCCAAAGAACCTTTTAGTGAACTATTTTTTTCTTACTAAGCAGAATATTTAAAGAACATGACAAACCTTTTTCCACTATAAATAACTTTTTTTTAAATGGATATGTTCCATGGATGTTAAAGGTTCTTTATTGGCATCTGGGTCAATCAAGAATCTATAGTATAACATCCTCTTCACAAGTTTGTAAAGATGTCCACATAAAATTGAAAGAGTTCTCACTTTACCTGAAATGTTTACTTTGGAGACTCATCACTTGCCATGGCACCGGAATCTGCGTAGTCACGCAAACCACGAATAATGTCAATAACGCGACACCCAACAACCCAATGAACCACAGCAGAAGCCTCGAGGGCAGCCGGAATGTCATCGTGCTTCTTTCCTTGTGTTGCAAGTCTGCGTTCCCAAGAACGTCTGGTCACCTTGTAAGCACATGAGCGTGCTCCTGAGGAAGGATTGAAGCAGTGTTTTGATGAAACTGGGGTTTAAAAAGTGCTCCTCAAGGGAAAGGGTTGGGAGGGTCGTTGCCAGTTAATCAGTTGGTTTTGAGCTCCGGCTTTCACACGTGGGAGTCTCCCGGCACCACCAGGACTTCTGTGAGAGGAGGAAAAAAAACAAGAGAGTGAAACTCCACATGGCGGTTTCTACACAGTAATCCTGTTTTAATTAAAGGGCCTGGAAAACCAGGAAGATGTGAGTCTGGTTTCAAAGTGCACCTTTGCTCAAAGAGCGTTTTAGATGCTAATGAATAGTGTCAAAAAGACTGCAGGATTTGACAAAGGAAGAAAGAGGGGGGAACGGGTGAAAGGCAGAAAGAGTGAGCATGAAATTACCATACAGACGGAAAATGTGGCTGTTTTCAGAGTCGTATAAAGGAGACGGTGAGGGAAAGCCTGAGATACTGTGGTAAAATTGCTTGTTAGTAACTCTCCCCCGAGTAGCGGTTCTTCTAGGAAGCCAGCATTACTCCCCAAGGAAATATTTCCCCATGACCACATTTCACTGCAAAAAGTGATTTTCTTGTCTTGTTTTCCAGTACAAGTATCTAAACTTTCTTAAATCAAAATAAACGTACATAAGAAGCGAAATGCATATTAGGTCTTGTTTTCTTAATTTTAAAAGGTTTTTCAGAAAACATGACTTAAAATCATGTAATTTTGCTTCTCAAGTAAATGTATCTTGATTTAAAAATGTTTAGATATTTGTACGAATGCAGCCAAGTAAGCAAAAAGTAGGCCTATTTAGCACTTAACAAAAGGAAAGGTTTTAAAACATCTGACGCCCACTTTTCTCAGAGTTCACAGTCAGGCCCTCACTAAAGGAGAATCAAATTAACCCCGTCAGAGCCCTTGGACCACTGAAATCTTGTGTTTTTTTTTTTTTTTTTTCATTTTTGTAATACTATTACTGTCTGTTCACTGATTGGTCCCTGATCAACCAATCACAATGAATACATGACCCCTAACTTCTGATCTGATCGAGCTTCAGGCATCACAAAAGACAAGCATGGCTAACCGACTAGACAGGACCTTTTATATGCTAATTTATGTTCATCAACTTGTACCTATTATAATCTTGATACTATCAAGTGATAATATTAAAAGTTATTTTAGGGGATCTTTCAAGGTTTTTTTTTTAAAGGGGTCATATGATGCGATTTCAAGTTTTCCTTTCTCTTTGGAGTGTTACAAGCTGATTGTGCATAGATTAAAAAAGCATCATATGACCCCTTTAAGTTAATGTCCAACACAATGAACATCAGGACTTGAAAAATATCAGCAGAAAACTCATGACATAATGCAAGCATTTCAAAGAAATAAAATACACTATTGTTGTTTTATAAATACAAAAATACAGAGAAACAAATTCTAATGTTAATGTTTTATGATGAACATTACAGTTTATTATTAACAGTATTAATATAACTTTATTTGTCTTCAAAGTGACTATACAACTATCATTCAATTCATAAGTGTTGTTCAAATATGAGGAATTTTATGTTTCTTCAGTCTAGGTGTCCATTGTAGAGGAAATGGGGGGGGAAAAAAGTTAAAAAATGTTGAGTTGCCACAAATCTTATTTCAACATTTGAAAAAGCAAATATCAAAAGGATAATATATCATATATATCGCTTAGTGGAAAAACAAAATCAGGTCTGAAGGTTTGTTAATACAGATATAGTGACATTAACAACTATTTGAAAGTCATTTAAGCAGAACCTTTCCAAAATGGCCTTAGGTGTGTCATTCAACATTCACGAATCATTAAAATACCTTGAAGGTTCACAAGCCACAGTTAGCAGTGATAAATCCCATTAAGGAACAGAAAAATTGCTGTAATTACATATAATTCTCAACTACTTGGTCTCAAATACCATAGAATAAAGCTGAATTCAGAGGCACAAAGGCTTTTATTATGAGTTTTTTGTCTTCAGAATTCCTGCTATTCTTTTTCTGTCATATGTGGAATGAGAAGAATGCTATTCGTGTGAACTGGTTTCAGTATGTGAAAATGTTCCAGTAACTTTTACTCTGCGTACAATCTCAGTCTGAGTATTGTCTGAAAATTAAACCATAAACCAAAGTCCATCTCTTTTATGAAACTGCATCGAATTTCTCTTTAGACGTAGAATTAAGAAAAGAAAATAACAAATCTCTCAAAATGAACTAAGACAATTAAAAAAGGTAACATAAAACACAAAAAGAACCAGCTTCACATCACATCAGACAAAGTAACTGTCCCCAAATGTAACATTCGAAGTCTTCCAACGCACAGCAGCCCTTTAACCCAAGGAGAACTGGCAGAATATGTGAACAGACACAGAAAAGAACTGTAAAACATGTCAAAAGAGTCTCATACCTGAAGGGAAAGTACTGTCAAGCGAAGAGGGGTGAAGTCGAGCAGCAGTGTGCCTGGTTTAATAACATAACTCTCAGTCACACTCGCACACACTGGGCTCGAGAGGCGGCCCTATTGTGAAAGGAGTAACAGCTGCTAGCAATTGGTCAACTCCCCTTCCCCCTCCCCCAAAGGAAGACATAAAATACGAGAAGAACAGACTCACGACTCAGGGCTGGGTGATAACAACAGTGATGAACAAAACAAACCGTGGCATGTGCAAACTCAGGCATCAAACGACAGATGTAAAGGATGCACACGTACACAGAATACCCAAAATGACATGCAGCGACATGCTGAAGACACCCTGGGTTCAAAGAGCCAGATAGTCTGCATTATCACAGCTGCCATATTTACATACAAGGCAGTTATCTTCACACTTTTCCACACAGTGGCCACTCCTCTTCCTGGCCATGGTCAGGGGTGCAAAATGGTCACATGGGGACCTAGACTGGTTGAGAAATAAATAGGCTGCATGTAACTTGTGGTTAGCCGCAAAAAGCTGCACAAAACAAATGCAGTGCAATTTATTAATAAGAGGCAAACTAGAGGTCAGAAATGTGGGCCAGAAGGGAGGACTTTCCTACAGATGGATGTGACTCACAGATTGGCATTTACATTATTTATTTAGCAGACGCTTGTATCCAAAGTAGCTTACAAATGAGAAAACAGAAGCAATTCGTTTAATATTTTTTTTGTTTCTTGTAAAAAAAAAAAAAAAAAAAAAAAAAGTACACCTTTAGTGAGGAAGTGGAAGTGGTTAGTTGATGACATGCCTGAAAGTCTTTTTGACAGTTTTTTGAAAACAATTTGGATTTAGTAAGATTTTAAAGATTTTTGAATTCAGAACGATGCTTTAAATTGATCAAAAGTGACAGAAAATACTTGTATAAAGTTATAAAATGATTTTGATTTAAAATAAATGCTATTCTTTTTACTGAAGAACTATTTCCACAAAATATTAAGTAGTACAACTGTTTATCACATTGATTATAATGAGAAATGTTTCTTAAACAGCAAATCAGCATATTAGAATGATTTCTGAAGGATCATGTGACAGTAATGATGCTGAAAATTCAGCTTTGCATCATAGGAATAAGTTATATTTTAAAATATATTCAAATTAAAAAAAAGTTTATATATTTATATATATAGTTATAAATATTTCATAATATGAATATCTTACTGTATTTTTAGTCAAATAAACACAGCTTTGATGAGCATAAAAGACTTTCAAATACTTTCCAAACTTATATATATATATATATAACAATTTAATTACCGTTTTCCTTCATATTGTATTTCATTGTGTAACAAATTCATTTTTTCTAAATATAAATATTCCTGATTCTGATGAGAATCATGAAACTGCATGCACATTATAGACAGGAAAAATATGGCAATGACTAATCTTCAGTCAACTATCCAAGTGAAAAATAATAGAAAAAAATATTTTTTAAGAGAAATTAAATTTGGTTATCTAGTTAGATAAGTGCTCCAAAACAAGATTGCAATGGATTGCAGTTCAGATGAAACTTGGAAGTTCATTCCATCAGTGACTGTGGAACAACTTGAATAGAATAGATGGACAAAATGCAGGGAATAATAAAGGCAAACAAAATGCACCGGATCTGAATGTTGTCTTGGAAGTTGGATCTCTCAGGGAGGGGACTTTGGAGAACGGGAGTGATTATAATTGTTGGGTATTGCAAGAGGGGGGAGAAAAAAAGAAAAGAGGTCAACAAACTAATTTTCAAGATTTATTTCCGTACTGCGGAGATTCTTTTCTTCATTTTTCGAAAAACACAGCTATTAAACTCAGACCAAAATACAGGATGTGGGTAAAATAATCAAATTAAGAGCTACACGTTAAAAGGGCACATTTAAATTACTTAAACACTTAGACATGCAAAAAACAAAACCTTATTAAAACCATGAATAGGAAAAGGGGAAATTATCTCAGACATTAATTAAGATAATAAAAGTAGTGTTTTTTCAGACCACAGTTACAAAAGGCCAGTAAAATGGCGACCGGCGCTTGGCTATTAAACACTACACTCACAAAAGAATGGTTCATTGGCACGAGTGGGACTGAGAAACTCTGGCCATGCCAACCACGCTGCCATCCGAAGGTGAAAGACAGCCAAAGATCTGCATCTGCTGCCAAAATGGACTTCTAACCTTCATGAAATGCATCTGAAACATTCTCAGAATGTTCTAACATTTTGAGACCTCACACTGGGGTTCTGATAGAATGCATCCAACTGACCTTGGATACACACGCACACATTAAAATGTGATGTCAACAGGTGACTCATGAAATTATGCATCAGAGAAATCTCAGTATTTACGCTTGAGCCGCACTGCAGAGTCTGCTGTGTTCTGCTAGTGAGGACAGTTTGAGCTCACTCTAGCGTTCCCTCTCTGTCCTGAAATGAGACACCTGATCCTCTCATTAGAGAACGGGAATGAGGCACTTTTCATTCTGACCTTTTCGATGTGGCTGCGTTCACTAAACAGCTCACACATCAGGAAGAATCTGATATACAAAATCCATCAAAAAAAAAAAATGGTACAAGAAAGCGGTTTCACATTGGGAAGTAGTTGGTCACGCCTCGCTCACGTTGTTCAACTTTTGATAAGCTATTTAGTTTGGCAAGTAAATCAACAGAAGTTTTTATAAAGAAGTTCTCTTTGGTTACAAAACCTAAACTTGCCCAATCAGATTAAACATCTGGGTCAAACTTTCCCAAGATCTAACATTCACTGCTTTTCTGCCCTGTGCCATTATTGTTCAATTGGAAGGTTTTAGAAAAATCTCCTCATAAAACCAAAAGTTTTGCAAAAAAATGAAAGGGAGAAAAATGTAGGGACTTCGTAACAAGAAACAATGGAGACTTGTGAGTTTTGAAGCACCTCCCCCACCCTGCCACCCCAACTCCTGCTGAACTGCATTTGTTCCTCTCTTGGGCAGACCGCTTGGTATACAATGTGGAGAGAGAGAACGAGAGAGATTGGAGGGCTTTTAGCTGTGCTTTAAACCACAGAACCAATACCAGTCATGCTACATCTCCCCTAGCTCACAGTAAATTTACCAAGGAGGAGGTTCCTGGATCAACATCTTGGTGTTAATGCTAGAACAACATTCACGTAAAGTAAAAATTACTTCCAAACAATGGACTACACCTAAATTCAGTGGGAAAAGATAAGTTTGATAAAGGCGTTTTTAATGTTAATGTTATTAATAATGCTATTAAACCCTAAAATCCAATTGGCTGGCGCTGTTCCAAGATGTTCTGGCTTTTCACCTTTCAATGAATTCCCATGACTTTTCAATGATCTTTCCAGTTGTTTGAGATTCTTGGATTGGGATTTTTTTTTTTTTAATCATTTTGATTCAGACTAAAAAGCCATTAATGAATCATTCAGACCAATGTGTGAATTGGAGCGATTCATTAAAAATGCCTTAAAATAAAAATAAAAAAGTTTTACACTATTATAATATTTATTAATATTTTAACAATCTTTGATTATTTTTTATATATTTTATGTTTATGTTATGCATTTATAGTTTTAGTATTGTTGTCATTGTTTAGCTTTTATTTTTGAATTTTATTTTTTTACTTCATTTATTTCAGTTTAGTTTTAGTAACTGTAGTGCTTCAAAGACAACTTATTTTATTTCAATTCTATTTCAATGACTGAAAATAATTTTAGTTAACACTGCTTGCAAGCCACTTTTACTCTAAAATATTTTGTTCTTGTGTAGAGAAAGTATATATTAACTATGTTTCCCATTACTTTTTAGATTTTATTCAATTCTATGACTACGAAAACACAATTTTAAAATCCCCTGACACTTCCATGACTGTGGGAACAGTGTATGTTGATTCAGGAACGTCCTACTTGGTGAATCACAGTCACTGTGTACCACATCCTGTTGAACCCAGCTCTGCTTTTCCTAATCATAAACACTGTCGTTCTCTTAATTTTCTATCCATCTCATATTTTTATCGACCCAACTTTCTACATCCATCTCATCTCAACCAGGTCTCTCACCTTGGTTTGTGCTCAATCTACTGTCAGTCTCTATCAATCTAAGGAGACACTCCATACTTATCGTCACCATCTACTGCTTTGCTGTCAACAAACCTTCTAAAATCTCTATCATCTAGCTGTGCTGCCATCATTTCTCTGATGTCTAAACTAGAACTGGGCCTCACTGTGGGCTCTGTGTAAGCATGTTTGGGTGTCCTGGGGGCTTCTGGGACATCTCCTGTAATGTAGAGATAGCCCAGAGGGGTATCGGGACAAAAGGCATCTGTATGCAACACACAAAAGGCAAGGGGAGTTGGGATGTTTGTGTTGGTGGGGGGTTAAGCCTCTCCTCTTTAATGTAAAGGGTTAACTTCTCTGCTCGATTTTATAGCCTTTGCCTCTCCCACGTCTCCTGTCTACTGTAACCTCCACCCATTTCCCTTATTCCAGTGCTGGAGAGAGACGGGAAGAGGGTATGCAGTTACAGAAACATCTGGAGCAGTTTACTGTGAATGCCTTTGTGCCCAGCAAAAGGGGCTTTCCACTTCTTGGGTGAATTTCCCAAAAGCATGCAGATTTTACCCCCAAATCAAAATATGAAATGTAAAAAATGCTATTTTGCATTAAGAAATTGAAGCTTATTTTAGGACCAATTTCCATGACAATTTATCACATTTTGCACACAATGCAAACTGTCATTATTGTTTGACATTTGAGGGTTTTGCAATTCCCATTAATCTCAGTTGTGATCAGATTTCCATTTTTATTAAAAATGACTATAATACAAGCATAAATTAAAAGTTAAAAACATGTTGTATAAATACAACTTAAATAATATATATTTTTTGCAGTGTAGAAACTGTTTATTTTTGCTTAATGAACTTAATTTTTAAAGACATTTCTTACTTATATATTTCGATTCTGGGGTGAAATATGCACAAGTTTATGGGGCGAGGTTTTATAAGATTCAACAACATACTAGATCTAAACTCTAGTGAGGAAATTGTGGGGTTTTTTTTCTTTTTTTTTTCTATGCTTAAATTCATTTGGCTGTGTGAAACCGGTGGCTGAAAGAAGTCTGTAATTTGGTCATATCCGTGAAAGAGAGACCCACAAAAGCCTCTCCAAGATTAAATTCTTCTCTAATTTCTTGCCTTGTTCCCATGGGAATGCCAAAGGCCGCCTTTCTGGATGAGAAGTCTGGTGGAACCAAAACGTCCATCCAGAATCCATCAGTTCATCCAAACAGCCAAACGAAATAAAACAGAAACCTGACAAATAAAAAAATAAAAAAAAACACAAAGTGAAAGTTTCTTTGTGCAGGAGGACGGTATGACAGAAAGGAAGGGGCTGTGGGGGATTTCAATGCCCTAACTTGTCAATCATTTCCCTAACAGCTGTTTTCTCTGCTGTTCCAACAAAGACTCGAGATGATCTGCTCTCTTCACTGCAGCCTGAAAGACAGAGGAAAAACAAATAAGTTAGTTGTAAATCAAAACGTATGCGATGCTTTACTGCAACAAGCAAATACACTGAATCAGGTTTGTTGCAGCTTACCTCATGCTGCTTGCGCAGGTTATTAACAGTCTCTTCCTTCTTCAAAATAGCCGACTTCACTCTACAAAAGAAAGAGACCAGGAACTCACATCAAGCATATAGTAAACACCTCATCTGCAGCTTTAATCCAAAGCTAATTATTTGTTCTAAACAAGGAACTAAGAGGAAAATACTCTTCAATCCTGACCTTTGATGCACCTCTGCAAGCTCTTCTTCTTTCGCTCTTGTCACTCGCTCCACCTCTAAACGGAGTCGTGCCTTGGCCTCAGAGACCTCCATCTTCATTCTCCTGTTCTCATCCTCCGTCTCTACAAGCCGTTCTGCAAACTCTTGTCTGATCACTTCTGCTAGACTGCGGCGCTCATCTGATAACTTGTCACGGGCCTGTGAGCCATTCCATAAAAAGAGACAGAGACAAAGCATGAGAACGGAAGTTGATTGAAAACCCCCGGAAAACAAAAAACAAAATGATTCTTTGGAGCATAAATCTCATGAAGCAATTTTAGCATTACATCACTTGCTCACCAGTGGATCCTCTGCAGTGAATGGTTGCCATCAAAATGAGAATCCAAACATCACAATAATCCACATGACTCCAGTCCATCAATTAATGTCTTGTTAAGAGAAAAGCTGTGTGTCCATCAAGGCACTTAACTGTCACTTCAGGCCAAAATAAAAATGTATAATCCATAATAACGCTTCATCCAAGTGAAAAAGTGTTCTTTCCTGTTGTCCATTAAAATCCACATATGTTTAGAACCGCTTTTGCTCATAAATGCTGCTTGATCGATGCATATTTCTCTCCTGATGCAAACTAGATTATGTTTTCACTGGAGGAAGCGTTATTATCGATTATGGAATCACATTACAGCTGGAAGCAACGGTTGGAAGTTAAAAACATCTTAATAATGAATTTGATTATTACAAACACACAGCATTTCACTTTATAAATTAATTGAAACATTGGCGTTAATTTGTGATGTTGTTATCAGCTGTTTGAACTCCTATTCTGATGGCACCCATTGACTGCAGAGGATCCACTGGTAAGCAATTCATGTAATGCTAGATTTCTCCAAATCTACTCAGATGAAGAAACAAACTACTCTACATCTTGGATGACCCAAGGGTGAGTAAATTTTAAGCGAATTTGAATTTTTTGGCTATTTTTTTTTTTTTAAATAAGCTTCATTGATTTATGAAATTCTTATAATTTTAGGATGAAATATAAATATGATATTCACACATGTAGCTAAGTGAGTAAGTTATCTAACCACAATCAGTAATCCATTTTCAGTCGTTCGTCACACTGGCATTGACACTCAGGCGTAACGTTAAACAGAAAGGGTCAAAAGTCATTCAGTTGATCACACTTCCAGAGAAACAAGCAGTATAGCTTTTATCCTGTAAATTCTATTCTCTTCTTTACTTACTGAACTACAAGTCAATATTTTTTATCAACTCAAAGTAATGGTTTGTTACAGTGTTATTTGTATTTACAGCTTGTGAGACTTAAATCAATCTAATTAGTTATATAGTGCAGTTCTAATTTCTGACTGTTATTGATTAGTATATAGTTAGGACCAATTATCAATAATAAAATCATTAGGGAGCCAGAATTGCTACTTTAAAAATGAATCCTTATGATTCCCCTCTCTACCAAGGATTGTAGATAGAGCCTGTCGATTTATAAGTAACCTATATGCGTTAATGAGTGTGGACAAACAAAGCAGCGCCACCATAGCGACGGTTACCTGGGTGAGGTCGCTTATCTCCTGCTCTCGTTGTCGTAAAAGCGACTGCAGCCGGAGGAGCTCTGCCTCCATCTCACTGTGTTTCTCTCTCATCTCCTGCTGTTTCTGCAATGCTGCCCGCTCCGAACGCTCCAGATCTCGGAGCTCGGCCTCGTATTTCTCCCTCAAACGCTTTATCCTGCACACACATACACATACCATACAAATTTACATTCAGTTCGAATAAACCACAGTCCTTCCGCCATATGTTAAATGGCTGGGCTTATATGTAAATGGCAGTACATCCGGAGTGCAAATAGTCTAGAAAGAGCTCAAAAATTTGGCCCACAAGTATTAGTTTTATTCAAAACCTTCTGAAAGTATACAGACAGCAAACAGGATGCAAAATTGAAATTTGAATGAAATGTAAGGAAAATCAAAGCTAAACACAGTTTACTTCAGTGTCACATGATCCTTCAGAAATCATTCAACTATGTTGAAGGTGTAAATTACAATAAATAATTTCACAGAATACAGTATATTTTAATTATAATTTAACTCATGATGGTCTACAAGCAAACTGGTCAGAAGGGAAATGAGTAACACATACTGCGTCTTACAATCTGTGCTAATTCAACACATGGACATTTACTTCTACTGAAGTGCATGTGAGAAGAACTGTAACATCCTGTGCCACCAGAGACATTTAAAGTCCCCCTGTAGTGAAAATCAAATTTTTTTATGTTGTTAATTTGTCTATATGGTTTTTTTAATATGCCTTTAGACAAATCATGTGCCAATCTATTAATCAACACCATTGCAGAGTATTTCTCCTTAAATAAGGGTGTAGAGTTGCATTCAAGCTATTTTAAGGAATGAGAAAATTATTTTCACAAGAAAAAACATTTAAATATGTAATTTTGATGATCAAAGATACGTTTTAAGGGATAAAATATTTGACTACAGGGGGACTTTAAGGTCACACAAACAGGAAAGGGAAACACACCGGTTGTCAGACGCTCTTTCACACTCCTCTCTTGCCCCTCTAGTCTCCTCCTCTAGTCTCTGAATGGCCAGCTCGATCTCTTTGTCTCTCCCTCGACGCACTTCCTCTTTAAGCTCCCTTTCTCTGCTCAGCAGCCATGCTTCCTGTGAGAGGAAACACAGTGTTCTGAGATCACCACGGGGACTTTTTATCCTTACACACAGTTGTAAAGCTTCTGTGACTTTGTTAATACAGAGATATTTGACATTTGTTTGACCCAGAGGGGTGTAAACACACTAAACCCGAGAAATTACACCAAGCAAGTTACTCAGTTACCACCTTTAACTCCTGCTGACATTAGATGGAAAGATGGATTATAATAATAGAGTAAAAATAGAAGTAAAATAGAGTAAAAAAATATAATAAAAACTGTAATATTGTGAAATATTATTACAATTTAAAATAGCTGTTTTTGATGCTCAAGAAACATTTCTTATTATTATCAATGTTGAAAAGAGTTGAGAAGCCTAATATTTTTGTGGCAACAGTGATCCTTTTTTTTTTTTTGATGGATATAAAATTCAAAAGAACAGTATTTATTTGAAACAGAAATCTTTTGTAACATAATAAATGCCTGTCACATTTGATCAATTTTTTGCATCCTTTCTGAATAAAGTATTAATTTGTTAAAAAAAAATGTTTTGAAACTAACATTTAATAATGTTTAATCTTAAAAACTGTTAGTGAAGTGTAAATCGGGCAACTTTCACATCCGAGAGTCTCAGAAAGCAGAAGTGGACACTATGATTATGTAATTTAACTCCCAGTTGACCATAACCGTAATGTACTGAGAATTTTAGATGTACATTTGGCCCAAATTCCAAACATGTGCATACACACATACAATACCTCTCAAATATGTATTCTCTCACTGTAAACATATAACTATAAAAAAAAAAGATGAATATAAAAATATGCATAGAACAAGATAAAATATATAAACTCATCATTTCTGCTTGATAGACTTGTGAAGACACAAACACGTACCTCTTTTTTCATATAATTTTCTTCCCATGTCTGTTTCTCAATATCAAGTCTTTCCTTCAGGGCCTTTATTTCAACCTAATGTGAAAAACAGCCAAAAACACAATTAAAAAGAACCAAAAGAACGAGATACTATTCTATATCACCACAAAAAAAAGGTGCTTTCATGTGACCTCTGCAAACATTGCACCATCAAACACATTTACACATCTCTAAACAGACACGTACAGTAATTTGAGTTCTGTGCCTGAAAGCCTCAGGCAAAAAAAATAAATAAACAAAATGACTGGGTTTAGATGATGCATGGGAGGAAAAGATGAGTGCTGAATAGTATGAGAGTTATTCAGAAGACATTTCCTGAAACCTTTAAAACCGGATGGTATCAGTAATACTGAAAGTTGCAACACATTTACTTCTGGCTTCCCGTTTCTTGTTGATAGTTCGTTTATTAAGACTGACTGCGTCACATTTTAATGCGTGTATGCCGTTTAATTGGTTACCAGTGCTTTGTATGACTCTTTACAGTGCATTTTTTGGGCATTGCTCACAAAAAGTATTAGTAATACAACAAAAGCATGCTATCTGACGTGGTACAATTTCTGAAAGTCATGCACACAGCCTGAAAGACATAGTTCACCACAAAATGAAAGTTCTGTCATCAATTACTTGACCTCATGTCCTACCAAACACGAATGAATTCCAAAAAAATTTTTTTTTTTAATTTAAAAAAAAAGGAAAACAAAACAAATCCAAGCTACTTCTTTCCATACAATAAAAGTGACTACACATGCCCACTTTCAAAGAAAGAGGGTAAGTAAAATGATGAGAGTATGCTTTAATACATATTTGTATGTACCAATATGACTAGATGTGCAAGTGTTTTACCTGGTGTCGTCTCTCCTGCTCTTCTCTGCTCTTCTCCAGCTCTTCTCTCAGTGCTCTTGCTGCCAAAGAGCTGTTCTCTTCCAACTGCTTCCTTAAGTCCTCCAGCTCAGCATGCTGCCTATATAACACACAAACACAATTCCATTTAGTTAGAACTTAACTTTCATCTAGTCCCTCTCTTTTGGACACTCAAAAACCAAAAAAAACAAAACAAGATGAAGTCACTTAAGAAATCAATTTGACTCATTTTATCTAATATTCTTACATTTCTTACTCAATTGTCAAATAAATTTGTTCCTGTTTTAAGCATAAATCTGAATAACTTTAGTCATGTAATCTTTCATCTTTTTTGATATTTTTACATTTTAACATTGAATAAAAAAATCTATCAATTATAATAACATGAAAACACATGGAAGTTTCTTTAATTATTTTAGAAGTTATCTGCCAAGACTATTCCTGGCTAGAAACACTGTTCAGTAATTTGACCTTAAATAACCTTTGAACCTGACCTGGCTGCCAGCTGTGTGATTCGCTCTTTCTCCTCTGACACTTCTTTATACAGACGTCTCCTCTGCTGCTGCAGCGAGTTCTCCTCTTCCTGCAGCTGTTTCTCAAACCTGAGACCCAAACACACAGTTATTTTCTCAGTTGTACATAGACTTTCACTGAATGTGTGTTCTTAAAATTCAATGTATGGGAAATTAAGACTTCATTCTTGTTTTATATACAAGGATTTTGTGCCAGTTACATAAAACCCAAAATCCTTGCAAAACCCTTATCCACATAATACCCACTTATAAACACTGAGCAAGAGGTGTGTTTGCGTACATTTTGCTACTGATCTTGGCAACAGTAATTGAAGACAGGCAAAGATTTTGGGGATTTTTTTTTACCTTATGATCTTTCAGCCATTATCTTGCCTTATTTTTGTGAATAGGACACAACTGTTACATGAAAACATGTACTCAGCACTCACATTGGGAATGTGTTTGTCCCAATTATCTTATTTGCATAAAGTGAAACAGGGAAAAAAAATAAATGCAGAAGGAGTGTGCAAATTACATTGTTTATACTATATATCGTTTCCCGCACACACAAAACATGGTCACACTTTCCCATCTGCTTCTCTTTCTGTCATACACACATAACCGAATAAAAACACACATATTCATATTGATTTTATTATCCCCTATGAATAATCCACAATTCTGCCAGAAATCAGTTATAGAGAGTGAGTTCACTTTTCAGGATTGAATGGAGAAATTAATGGAATGTGGGAGGAAAAATATGCCTCCTCAATAAAGCCAAACACATTTAGGCTTACTTGATTACATTGACTTATTCACGATCCACACAAAAATTGATGGAATAGTTCACCAAAAAATTAAAAGGCCATTATTTACTCCCTCTCATGTTGTTTCAAATACTTTATGCGGTTATTTTTTGATGGAAAATATTCAAAGCTAGTGTGTAATGCGTGTTCACATCCAGATGATGCCAATTTTGAAATCTGGACATAAATTCTTTGGACACAAAGTATGGAGGGGAAATTACTACTTAACCTACTGTTCAAAGGCTTGGAGTCAAAAATTGTATTTCTTTTTTGAAAGAAATAGATTTTTGAAAGAAAATCACTTTTATTCAGGAAGAATGCAATAAAGTGATCAAAAGTGACAGACTAGACATTTATGTTATGAAACATTGCCATTTCAAATAAAAGCAGTTCTTTCGAAACTTCTTTTCTTCAAAGATTAGAATGATTTCTGAAAGATCATGTGACACTATAGACTAGAGTAATGGCTCCTGAAAATCCAGTTGTCATCACAGAAATAAATTGCATTTCAAAATAAAATAGAAAACATTTATTTTAAATTGTAATAATATTTCACAACATTACTGTTTTACTGTATTCTTGATCAAATAAATGCAGCCTTGGTAAGCATAAGAACGTTCTTTACAAAAAAAAATTGTGCTGAAGACAAACCTTTGAAGAACGGTAGTATAAATTTCATTCTGGTCTTGAAATCGATCATATGGCTTCAGAGTCTTATAGACCACGTTTATAGTGCTTTCATTGTGCATTCTGCTTTTTTTATATTGCGTTTTATTCTGTTTTTGTCAGGAAATAGCTGCATGAAGAGTGTCTGACAGAAGTTTGTGTGTGAAATAAAACAGTCTTTGTGGCAAATCGTGGTTCACAGCTATAAACCAGGTTAAAAAAAAACTTCCTACTTCAACTTCATCTTTCAACAGGAAATACACCAACAGAAAGTTCATAGTACAGCAGGGTTAGTCTTTAATAAAAAAGATTCTTTAAAAACAGCAGACTCTTTAGTCCTCATTGTGATAACTAAGTAAATATGTGTGTGTGCGTTTTCAAAAGCAGTATTTAGCTTTAAGATCTTGTCTAGTCAGCTTCCTCTGTCGCTTTTTTCCATTCTCTCCCAGTTTGCATGTGTTTGTGTTTTCTAACATCTGTGAACACATCGTCTTGGCTGTCCGTCTCTGTAACTGGTTTGATCTCTGATGAACAGATGTGTATTCTGTGAGCAGATGATTCTGTGCACTGGACACATGCGAGTATGTAAGAGTGTGCGTACCTCTGCTTGGCCAGTTCTCTCTCTCTCTGGCACTGTTCATCTCTTTCTCTCTCCAACTGCTGACGTAATTCCTCGGTCTGTCTGACGTAACGTTGGGCGGCCCTCTCGTCTGCCTGAAGCAGCTCTGCCTCATGAAGAACTCGGAGTTTCTTCAGCTCCAGCTTGTGTTTGGAGATGAGCTTCTGAATCTCTGGCTCCAGACCTGAGAGCATACAGGAGGAGACAGTTATGCAAACATTATTCAAAACTAACATAAATGTTTGCAATAGCATTGAAATAATCAGGGAAATTCCAATGGAATTCAAAGAAGGAAAATAATAAAACTACTATTGACAGGACACGGCATCAACAGTATGGTGAGGGGCGTGACATTTCCGTCACACGCTTGAGGTATTCGGTCAATCACAACGCACTGGATAGCTGGCTAATCAGAGCACACCTCGCTTTTCAGACTGATGAGCTTTGTAAAAATCGACGCGTTTCAGAAGGCGGGGCATACAGGAGAAACAATAATGTACAGTATGTGGAAAATAATGTTTTTTTTTTACTTTAAACCGCATAAACACATTTCATTACACCAAATACACAAAATAATGTTCTTTTTAGCAGCATCATATGACCCCTTTAAATATATTTAAATAGAAAGCAGTTATTTTAAATAGTAAAAATATTTTGCTGTATTTTGTATCAAATAAATGTAGGCTTGGTGAGCAGAAGAGAATTCTTTAAAAAACTAGAAAACAAAAAACTTTAAAAAACTAGATTAAGGGAGGGGAGGGGAGATGTGCAAGTGTTTTACCTGGTGTCGTCTCTCCTGCTCTTCTCTGCTCTTCTCCAGCTCTTCTCTCAGTGCTCTTGCTGCCAAAGAGCTGTTCTTTTCCAGCTGCTTCCTTAAGTCCTCCAGCTCGGCATGCTGCCTATATAACACACAAACACATTTCCATTTAGTTATAACTTAACTTTTATCTACTCTAGTTCCTCTCTTTTGGACACTCAAAAAAATTACTGGGTAAGCCTTTTTTTTTGTTAGTCTTGCTGTCCTTTAAAAACATCTAAATTCTTAAAACAAGACTTATGAAATTACTATTTTGACTTGTTTTATCTAATATTTCTCACATTTCTTACTCAACTGTCATTTCTTGTTTTAAGCATAAATCTGAGTAACTTTAGTTATGTTTGCCAAGAAAGAAAAGCGAAATCTTTTATCTTTTTTTGTTGTTGATATTTTTACTGAAACACTGGATAAAAAAATAAAATAAATCAACTTTCAATTATCACAACATGAAAACACATGGAAGTTTCTTTAATTATTTTAGAAGTTATCTGCCAAGACTATTCCTGGCTAGAAACACTGTTCAGTAATTTGACCTTAAATAACCTTTGAACCTGACCTGGCTGCCAGCTGTGTGATTCGCTCTTTCTCCTCTGACACTTCTTTATACAGACGTCTCCTCTGCTGCTGCAGCGAGTTCTCCTCTTCCTGCAGCTGTTTCTCAAACCTGAGACCCAAACACACAGTTATTTTCTCAGTTGTACATAGACTTTCACTGAATGTGTGTTCTTAAAATTCAATGTATGGGAAATTAAGACTTCATTCTTGTTTTATATACAAGGATTTTGTGCCAGTTACATAAAACCCAAAATCCTTGCAAAACCCTTATCCACATAATACCCACTTATAAACACTGAGCAAGAGGTGTGTTTGCGTACATTTTGCTACTGATCTTGGCAACAGTAATTGAAGACAGGCAAAGATTTTGGGGATTTTTTTTTACCTTATGATCTTTCAGCCATTATCTTGCCTTATTTTTGTGAATAGGACACAACTGTTACATGAAAACATGTACTCAGCACTCACATTGGGAATGTGTTTGTCCCAATTATCTTATTTGCATAAAGTGAAACAGGGAAAAAAAATAAATGCAGAAGGAGTGTGCAAATTACATTGTTTATACTATATATCGTTTCCCGCACACACAAAACATGGTCACACTTTCCCATCTGCTTCTCTTTCTGTCATACACACATAACCGAATAAAAACACACATATTCATATTGATTTTATTATCCCCTATGAATAATCCACAATTCTGCCAGAAATCAGTTATAGAGAGTGAGTTCACTTTTCAGGACTGAATGGAGAAATTAATGGAATGTGGGAGGAAAAATATGCCTCCTCAATAAAGCCAAACACATTTAGGCTTACTTGATTACATTGACTTATTCACGATCCACACAAAAATTGATGGAATAGTTCACCAAAAAATTAAAAGGCCATTATTTACTCCCTCTCATGTTGTTTCAAATACTTTATGCGGTTATTTTTTGATGGAAAATATTCAAAGCTAGTGTGTAATGCGTGTTCACATCCAGATGATGCCAATTTTGAAATCTGGACATAAATTCTTTGGACACAAAGTATGGAGGGGAATATGCCTCCTCAATAAAGCCAAACACATTTAGGCTTACTTGATTACATTGACTTTTATTCACGATCCACACTTTGTGAATAGGACACAACTGTTACATGAAAACATGTACTCAGCACTCACATTGGGAATGTGTTTGTCCCAATTATCTTATTTGCATAAAGTGAAACAGGGAAAAAAAATAAATGCAGAAGGAGTGTGCAAATTACATTGTTTATACTATATATCGTTTCCCGCACACACAAAACATGGTCACACTTTCCCATCTGCTTCTCTT
Organism: Sinocyclocheilus rhinocerous; assembly: GCF_001515625.1. Classification (NCBI taxonomy): domain Eukaryota; kingdom Metazoa; phylum Chordata; class Actinopteri; order Cypriniformes; family Cyprinidae; genus Sinocyclocheilus; species Sinocyclocheilus rhinocerous. The sequence goes on along the minus strand of NW_015642053.1, from coordinate 854,450 downwards.
TCTGTCATACACACATAACCTAATAAACACACATACTCATGCTGATTTTATTATCCCCTATGAATAATCCACAAGTCTGACAGAAATCAGTTAGAGAGTTTCAGGACTGAATGGAGAAATTCATGGAATGTGGGAGGAAGAATATGCCTCCTCAATAAAGCCAAACACATTTAGGCTTACTTGATTACATTGACTTTTATTCACGATCCACACAAAAATTGATGGAATAGTTCACCAAAAAATTAAAAGGCCATTATTTACTCCCTCTCATGTTGTTTCAAATACTTTATGCGGTTATTTTTTGATGGAAAATAGTCAAAGCTAGTGTGTAATGTGTGTTCACATCCAGATGATGCCAATTTTGAAATCTGGACATAAATTCTTTGGACACAAAGTATGGAGGGGAAATTACTACTTAACCTACTGTTCAAAGGCTTGGAGTCAAAAATTGTATTTCTTTTTTGAAAGAAATAGATTTTTGAAAGAAAATCACTTTTATTCAGGAAGAATGCAATAAAGTGATCAAAAGTGACAGACTAGACATTTATGTTATGAAACATTGCCATTTCAAATAAATGCAGTTCTTTCGAAACTTCTTTTCTTCAAAGATTAGAATGATTTCTGAAAGATCATGTGACACTATAGACTAGAGTAATGGCTCCTGAAAATCCAGTTGTCATCACAGAAATAAATTGCATTTCAAAATAAAATAGAAAACATTTATTTTAAATTGTAATAATATTTCACAATATTACTGTTTTACTGTATTCTTGATCAAATAAATGCAGCCTTGGTAAGCATAAGAACGTTCTTTACAAAAAAAAATTGTGCTGAAGACAAACCTTTGAAGAACGGTAGTATAAATTTCATTCTGGTCTTGAAATCGATCATATGGCTTCAGAGTCTTATAGACCACGTTTATAGTGCTTTCATTGTGCATTCTGCTTTTTTTATATTGCGTTTTATTCTGTTTTTGTCAGGAAATAGCTGCATGAAGAGTGTCTGACAGAAGTTTGTGTGTGAAATAAAACAGTCTTTGTGGCAAATCGTGGTTCACAGCTATAAACCAGGTTAAAAAAAAAAAATCTACTTCAACTTCATCTTTCAACAGGAAATACACCAACAGAAAGTTCATAGTACAGCAGGGTTAGTCTTTAATAAAAAAAGATTATTTAAAAACAGCAGACTCTTTAGTCCTCATTGTGATAACTAAGTAAATATGTGTGTGTGCGTTTTCAAAAGCAGTATTTAGCTTTAAGATCTTGTCTAGTCAGCTTCCTCTGTCGCTTTTTTCCATTCTCTCCCAGTTTGCATGTGTTTGTGTTTTCTAACATCTGTGAACACATCGTCTTGGCTGTCCGTCTCTGTAACTGGTTTGATCTCTGATGAACAGATGTGTATTCTGTGAGCAGATGATTCTGTGCACTGGACACATGCGAGTATGTAAGAGTGTGCGTACCTCTGCTTGGCCAGTTCTCTCTCTCTCTGGCACTGTTCATCTCTTTCTCTCTCCAACTGCTGACGTAATTCCTCGGTCTGTCTGACGTAACGTTGGGCGGCCCTCTCGTCTGCCTGAAGCAGCTCTGCCTCATGAAGAACTCGGAGTTTCTTCAGCTCCAGCTTGTGTTTGGAGATGAGCTTCTGAATCTCTGGCTCCAGACCTGAGAGCATACAGGAGGAGACAGTTATGCAAACATTATTCAAAACTAACATAAATGTTTGCAATAGCATTGAAATAATCAGGGAAATTCCAATGGAATTCAAAGAAGGAAAATAATAAAACTACTATTGACACTATTCGCTGATGTAACGTTTGAATTATAAGGGGATCCAAAAAGTTCACATGGAAAATCTAGGATTTCTGGTGTCAGACTTTTCAGTAAAAATAAAAAATAAAAAAAAATAAAAAGAAAGAAAATCGAATTGCTCTAATTTTAATAAAAATATTCCAACAGAAGTTGCAAATATATATATCTTGGAGAACGTTATGACATTATAAGCCATTTCATCCTTTTCTTAATGCCACAGATATAAATCATAAATGTGTGACACATTTTGGCAGCTGGGTTTAGAGAAACAGGCAGGCTGGGCTGTAATGGATATTGTTGAAGGGTGCGGTGATCCGATTCCAACCAGAGAGATGTGGCACTGGTGTGAACAGACGCTTGTTGTTGGACTCTGCTGACCTTTTACAGTGATCTCCTTGATCTTTTTGGTCTTCTCATCAATCCATTTCTCCCGGCGGATCTTTTCCGTGGCACTCATTAACTCTTTCAGCTTCTTAATCTCCTATGTGGAGAAAGAGAGAGATGGAAGGAGGGTTAAACAGAAAGACAAAACCTCAGTCATGGCAGGATACAATGTCTAATGGGTTACTGTAAAGAAATATGTTACATAAAAGTGTAAATTCTGTTGTCATTTACTCAAAACCATTTGTCTCCAAACTTTGAATTTGTGTTTTAATGGAACACAGAAGAAGAAAATTTGCAGAATGCACTGGTCACGTTCATTGTCTAATTACAGTGAATGGGGTCTGATAAATGTATCATAAATCTAAGTCCAAAGTCATAGGATAGCTTTGACTGAAAAACTCAAACATTTGAACCTTAATGATAAAAGCAGCGATGTCTGATTTGTCAGTGAATCGTTCAAACGGGCTTTGTGAGCTGGATCGATCATTTAAGAATAATGCACTCATGAATCACACGTCAGTACTTCTCTAATGCATGTGCCAAGGTGACCACAGCCAGTATGTCAACATTTTTACTGTATTACAACTTAGGTTTAATTTCCAAATTTCCAAAGCCATCTACTTTAGAAGACCTGAGCATGGTCATATGGACCACTTTTATGATGCCTTTTTCTTTTTAAAATCCCCAGTCACCATTCATTGTAATTTCACTGAATCGAGTGACCAGCACCACAGGAAACAATTTTAAAAATAAATAAATAAATAATGAGGGTTTTAATTCTGTGACATAAAAATATTGGTATATATTGAATCTTAAAAGTAAGACTGATTAACACTTGGTTAACTGCTAGTTAGCAAAACTACTTGGTCTTAACTTGGTAACTAAATTTATGCAACTGGCCTCTGGTTATAGCTACAAAAAAATAATTTATGTCACAGTCTTAACATAATGGCCCCGTTTATGTAGTTGGCCCCTTACAGTTGTTACAATGTTATGATTTAATCTGTGCATTTTGCCACGGTGTTGAGGATACACTAGAGCAGAGGTCCTTAAACCAAGGGCCCATGGGCCAAATTTGGCCTGTGACGTCTTTAATTTGGCCCACCTTTTTCATATCACAAAAGAGGGAAAAAACAGGGACAAAAACATGCAGTTGGAGCATATCTTTATTTCTAACTTGACGTAGTGTTTTAACACTTTTTGTTTTATTTTTGCATTAAAATGTATAGAATTTAAGTCAATTTGATTTAAAAAAAAAAGTTAATTGTAATACAGTATAGTTGAATATAATACAACAATTAATATCGACCCATGGCCCTCTATCAAGTTTTTGGTCACACTTTATTTTAAGGTCCAGTTCTCGCTATTAACAAACCATTAGCTATGACTTTGGCCTCAGTAAACTCTTAATTTGCTGCTTATTAACAGTTAGTAAGGTAGTTGTTAAGTTTAGGTATTGGGTAGGATTAGGGATGTAGAACATGGTCATGCAGATTGTGCTTTATAAGTACTAATAAACATCAGTGTCACATGATCCTTCAGAAATAATTCTAATATGCTGATTTATCATCAATGTTGAAACAGTTGTGCTGCTTTTTTTTGGAACCTGTAATACTTTTCAGGATTCTTTGAGGAATAAAAAGTTAAAGTAATAACAAAAATCTTTACTATCACTTACTATTTTTTTCAATTTAACATTTTTTTCCCTTGCTGAATATAAGTATTAATTAATTAAGACAGAAAAAAAAAAGGCTACAATAAATTACAATGATTTCTGAAGGATCATGTGTCACTGAAGACAAAATGGTTGATAAATTCAGTTTGCATCACAGGAATAAATGATATTTTAAAGAATATTAAAATAGAAAACATTATTTTAAATTGCAATAATATTTCACAATATTACTGAAGTTTCGATCAAATAAATGCAGACTTAATAAATGGATTTAATAAATGCACGCACACACACAAAAAAAAAGATTGGGGTGTGTGAGACATGCTAATAAGCAACTAGTTAATAGTGAGAATTGGTCCTTATGCTGAAGTGTTACCATTTTTTTGGCTCTTCATAGAAAAGAGTTTGTGCATTTCTGCACTAGACTAGAGCAATCATTTCATTTGAACAGCATGATGAATCAATAATGAATGTATGAAATATATAAAAGTATTAAACTTCAGTAATTAATGCAGAGCTGTTTTAAGCTTTAGGCAGTACATAAAGTTATTTATTTTTCCTATTTCTGTATTTTGTTTCCATCTTAAACATGTGACAAATGTAACATGCGCTTAACTCCTTCCCATGTACGATGGGAACACCAAGATACACTGATGGAATGTTCAGCACTTAAAATGTAACTAACAATAATGGTATCACACATCATTTGCACAAACATGGGCTGTGGAATGCAGAAAAAAAGCAAGGTCTCGAAACCAGAAGTTTGACTAACTTGGAAATAATCCTGTTATTACAGTAAATCATCAAAAGCCAGCAGGCTACTTCCTTGAGGTTAAAAAAAAAAAAAGCATGCAAGGTCAATGGCTCCAAGCAAAATGGAAAGTCTGCAAGTCTGTGTTAGATAAGAGGAATAAAAGAAAGGAAATGACAGAACATGGGAGTGATGAGGGGTTAGATAGAAAAAGAGAGTTACCTCACACATGGGACCCAGAATTTGCCACACCTACAGGCAGACAGAAGGAAAGATAACGACAGAAACACACAACAAATGCAGAAAGATAGAAACAATTAGCAGTGGCAAAGCAACACGGCACGTGAACATGCACTTGATGTTAATATGCACATACTCAAGCTTATGTGCGAAGATACAGTTAATGACAGCAGCAGAGAAAACCACAAACCAGTGGAAACAATAGCTGTAGAAACCAACACGCACTATGGCTACATAAGGCTAGAATACACTTAAGCAGACATTTAAAGCTTGATCGCCCCCTTGTGGCCAAATTTTGCTCAGACGCACCTCCTCAATCACATCACTACACCAACATCTCAAAACATGAATAAACTGAACTCACCAGCTCATGTTGCTCCTGCATCTGAGCGATCTTCTTTGTGTATTTCTGATCCACCTGCTTGAGTTCTCCCACTACTTCCTCACAACGTTCGCTCAGGGCCTTTTTATCATCAATCAGCTGAGAGAGAAAGAGAGTTAATACATGTACAAACTCATCTACTAGTTAGACATACACTGCCATTCAAAAGTTTGGGATCAGTAGGATTTTTAATGTTATTAAAAAAGGTTTCTTATGCTTATCAAAGCTGCATTTATTTGATCAAAAATACAGAAAAACAGTAATATAATGTGAAATATTATTGCAATTTAAAATGGTTTTCTATTTTAATATACTTTTAAAAAAAAATGTATTTCTGTGATGCAAAGCTGAATTTTCATCAGCCATCACTCCAGCCATTTCTTCAGTCTTCAGTGTCACATGATCCTTCAGAAATAATTCTAATATGCTGATTTATCATCAATGTTGAAACAGTTGTGCTGCTTTTTTTTGGAACCTGTAATACTTTTCAGGATTCTTTGAGGAATAAAAAGTTAAAGTAATAACAAAAATCTTTACTATCACTTACTATTTTTTTCAATTTAACATTTTTTTCCCTTGCTGAATATAAGTATTAATTAATTAAGACAGAAAAAAAAAAGGCTACAATAAATTACAATGATTTCTGAAGGATCATGTGTCACTGAAGACAAAATGGTTGATAAATTCAGTTTGCATCACAGGAATAAATGATATTTTAAAGAATATTAAAATAGAAAACATTATTTTAAATTGCAATAATATTTCACAATATTACTGAAGTTTCGATCAAATAAATGCAGACTTAATAAATGGATTTAATAAATGCACGCACACACACAAAAAAAAAGATTGGGGTGTGTGAGATGTTATTTAAAATGTGAAATATTATTACAATATAAAATTACTTTTAAAAAAAAATTTTTTTTTAAACATTTTAAAATTTAATTTATAATCCACATAAACTAGGAAAGCTTTTAAAGACGAAAAAATATAAACAACACTCTATATAGGTTGTTGTCTGCTGATGTCTGGTGTCTCTATGCAGTTGAAGTGTGTTGAGATCAATACCTGGTCTATAAACGTCAAGTGTCTCTGTATTGTAGCTTCATACTGCTGCTTCTGTAACTGGACCGTATGATTGAGCTCTTTCTCAGTCTCCTTTACATGCCGGATCGTCAGCTCCCTCTGCTGGGTCTACAGACACACATTCACATTTATATCAGTCTCAGACAGCACTATTCATGTAGCATCTGTTGCATATTGCACATAAACATATGTAATATCATTGGAGGTTGAATGTGAAGAGAGTATTGAACCATACTGATGATATGCAAATGTGTGTGTGTTTGTTTTACCAGTGCTGTCTGTAGCATATTGACTGTGCGTTTTTTCTCATCCAGCTCCAGTTTGAGTCTCATCATAGAGCCGGTGACCTCAGCAGCTGTGGCTGAGGCTTGTTCCACAACTGCTAGATCCTCCTCTGACACCACCACCTACACTCACATACACATGAATATAAAATTCAGTGCTGATACAGCATAAAAACATAGCTTCATATGCTCAGTTCAGATGCGCTTACCTCTCTATGTGATCCAGAAGTGACTGAGCGTGGTCTCTCCTGCTCGGACTTCTCCATCTCATCCAGGAAGCTCATAATGCTCTGCAGTTTGGCCTCTGAAAGCAGAGCACCCCCATCTGGTAGAGCTGGAGTCTGACTCAGCTGCCTGTGCCGTTCCACATTATCCGTTGTCAGGGAGTTGGAGTCTCCATCCTGAAAAAAAAAATGCATGTGAAAGTTAGCCAACCATTAAAAAGGTAATTTACACTCAAAAGAAATGAATATTTTTATTCAGCAAGGACACATGCATTTATCCTAAAAGAAAATGTATCAGTTTCCACAAAAATAAGAAGCAGCACAACTGTTTTCAAATTTGTTTTCAAATAATAAGAACTGTTAGAATGATTTCTGAAAGATCATGTGACACTGAAGACTGGAGAAATGGCTGCTGAAAATTCAGCTTTGCCAGCACAGGAATAGATTACATTTGAAAATATATTAAACTAGAAAACAGTTATTTTAAACTGTAATAGTATTTTATATAATATTACTGTTTTTACTGTATAAATGCAGCCTTGGTGAGCATAAGAAATGGTAGTGTATATATAGAACTGTATATACTAAGATAAGTCAATCACCTCATCAATCCACGAATACTTGTCCTTCCTGTAGCTCTTGGGCTCTGACAGTCTCTCTGGTTCCTCTTCCAAGAGCTTCAGTGTGTCCAGCAAGTCATTAAGAGTGGTTTTTGACTGCGCCCTGCTCGATGACACCCCCTGCCGCTGATCCTCCATGCTCACAGACCTCTGGAGGATCTCCTGAGGGAATGAAGTGATGTGATGAGCAAAAGTGTTTATTTTTCTTCACGACTGGTGGAATCAGGACCAGTTTGTTGCGAGACGCTACCTGAGAACACTGAGATCCTCTGTATACAGAACCTGCGGGTGATGCAGCCCTTAGATTCGTCACATCATCCAGATCAGGCACCACGTTCACATTAGAATCTGAAGAACAAATGCCAAACCAAGTGACTAATCAAAATGGATTTTTATGACTTAAGGGGTGAAATGTGACTGCAATATGTTTTCTGAGTTTGATTAGAGACCCAGAATATTGCATACCTGTGTTCTTAGCCTTGACGTCAGTGGGAGAAGTGGGTGAACTCTTGGTGAGCTTTTTACGCCCCACTTTCCCAGCATGTCTTAGTGCCTCTACCTCCTCCTCTGCGATCTGCTGTACCTCTACAGCACGTTGGGCTCTTTTCTGCTGAAGCTCCTGTTTTGGATGCACAATGATGCACCAGTAAGTGAGAAAACAATGTGTTAGCCGACACAAACTACAACAGCAGCGCAAACTACACTACCGTTCAAATGTTTAGGGTTAGTAAGAGTTTTTAAAGAGAATTTATTTGATCAAAAAAAGTAATATTGTGAAAGATTACTACAATTCAAAATAACAGTTTTTCAGATGAATATATTTTAAGATGTAATTTATTCCTGTGAAATCATTCTAATATTTTGATTTGGTGCTCACAACATTATTCAAAATTATGATAAATGTTGAAAACAGTTGTGCTGCTTAATATTTTGTTTTTTTTAAATTCGGGATTCTTTGAGGAATAGAAACATTTTTGTAACATTCTAAATGTCTTTACTGTAATTTTTGACCAATTTAATGCATCCGTGATGAATAAAAGTATATCCTTCCTTAAAACCATAATATATTACTGACTCCAAACTTTTTAACCATAGTGTATATTAGTTCTGTATACAAGTTCTGAACCCTACTATACCTGTATGGCGGTAAGTCGAGCCAGACGAGCTTTTTCTTCCCTGATGCGCTTTCGATCATCTTCTTTCTTCTTCAGTGATTCAGTGGTTTTCTCCTCCTCTACTCTCTGCTCCCTCTCCTATGGAAAATACACCAAATCACCCATAAACATGGGAGCGATACCTTTGAACAGACAATAACAATATCCACTGCAGCACTGTAGCCTATACTGGTAGATACTGTAACTACATCAACTGGAAACAAAAATAATCTTTCTACATTGAAGGGCATTCAAAAATAGTCATGTATTCTAAATAAAAAAAATAATTATTCAAATATTAATATGTTATATTTTATGATTAAATATTTAAGTCAAGATTTTTTAGACCTCCTTGGGTGAAATACATTACCTTCTTTTTGGATGCGAGGAGGTGTTTGATTGTATTCTCATTGGCTCTCTTTCTGTTGGCTTGGCGACGATACCACCGCTGGATGGTAATAGCAGCATGGTTCACCTGCTGAATATACCTGTAAACATTTTTTGTAAACATTTAACCATATACAAAGGCCATTTAGAAACAGTTTGAAATGCCTCAAAGGTCAATCAAACATTTACACCGAGATGATCACAACTAGGGTGGAAACAACAGAGGGCTGGAAAACTGCTGACCTTTCGGCCTCCTCTTCGGTCACCTCTCGTCTGCTTGGCTGACCTGGGCTTCGGGGGCTAAGGGGGCTACGGGGGGCGTTGTTGTTGGAGCTTGATGACGCAGAGAAGTTCTTCTGAGACTTAGTAAGAGAACAGCTCACATCCAGAGTCACATCATCATTTACGGTGGCTTTGATTATGTTACTGTAAAAACAGAGAGAGGGCGAATACTGTAAATGTGTAGGCCTGGAAACGGCATACTCAAGCAAAACAGAGCCTTATTTAGAGGACTTATGTCTAAGATTAGTTCACACAGCTGTGCAAACATTCAACGTCATAATGAACCTACTTGAAGGAGGGTTTCTGATTGGAGCTCTTTGGAGTGAGGGGTTTCTCTGAGTGGTTATTATGGAGGATGGTGGTCACAGAGTTACCCACAGCTGCTTTATTGCTCCTGAAAGTCAATGCAAAGACATTGTTTTCTATTGTATTATATTTTAAAATGCCATTTATTCCTGCGATGGCAAAACTGAATTTTCACCAGCCATTATTCCAGTTTTCAGTGTCACATGATCATTTTAAAAATTATTGCAATTTGCTGATTTGCTCAAGAAACACGTTTTAATCAAAGCTGAAAACAGTTCATTTTTGATAAATAGAAAGAAAAAAAAATAACCGTGGAAATCTTTTGTAACATTATAAATGTCTTTTACGGTCACTTTTGATCAATTTAATGCATTCTAACTAAATAAAAGTACCATGATCTTTTTAAAAACATAATCTTACTGACCACTAACTTCTGAATAACACAATTTACAATTTCAAGAATTCAAGCTTGAACTTTTAGTTTAAAAGACTCTTAAAATCATGAGACACAAATTTAGTCAAGAGTCTCTAAACGTTTGACTGGTGCTGTATATTTTAAAGCCATAAAACTGAAAGGAATCTAGTGCTCTTCTCCCTCCGGCATATTAATGCTTTGATTGACAAGCACAAAAATGGCGTAAAAGTGAATCCGTTTCCCCTGACACTGTTCTCATTGCAACAACAGAGTTTGAAAGCTACCCATTAGGACACAGTAGTGCCTAAGCTGTAGGAGAAAATGGCTTCCCACCTGTTGTTGGCAGTGAAGTTGGCAGCCAGAGAGACGCCAGCTTCCCTCTTCTTCATGCCTGTAGGAGAATCCATACTGCAGGTACTGTGAGAGCTGCTGGGCACAGGAAATGCTCTCGGCTGGTCATCCTGAAAGCAAGACATCAGTTTAAACCAATGCTACAGCAAGAGCAAGCAAAAACATCTTTCCACTGTTTAGGGCCTCATGAGCTCATAATTTTAAGCTATTTTTCATAGCATAACAATCAAATGAGCAAATTAACCTTACACAAAGTTATCATGGTGTCCTACATATAATTTACAAGTATAATAAAATCTGACAACCACAACAACCAAAGAGGAGCTGGACGTTACCAGGATGTTCCAGGTAGTATGGTCTTTGGATGTCTTGGAGAGACTGGCCAGTTTTCTACGTCCATCAGAGCTGCTGTTGAACAGAGCCAGGAAGTCTTCTGTGCGGCCTTCACTGCAATCAGACGCAGAGAGAGAAAGACAGGAAGGAAGGAAAGACAGAAAGGTCAGAGTATTACACACTAAACACACATGAGGAACATATAAACACAACACTAGACCAATAATACCTAAGATACCATTCAAGTAGTAGCAGTATGTATTTATTTAATGCCATGTCAGCATCTTAGGCTATTTTCATGGCAAAAACAATAAAAAAAAATACAAGTATAACAAATACAATAAAAACCATTACATTAACATTACATTACATTAACATATAAAAACTATAAAACTTTTTCTGGCAAAATTATACTAAACTCTTTAAGTGAGTTCACTTCATAAAAGAGTTAATATACCATTCAAAAGCTTGGGGTCTGAAAGATTTTAAAGGAGTCTCTTATGCATGTCAAGGCTTCGTTTATTTTAACAGAAATATAGTAAACAGTGATATTGTGAAATATTAATATGAAATACCCACTTTCTATTTTAATAGATTTTAAAACATAATTTATTGTTATTATTAATATTATTAATCCTGTGATGGCAAAGCTAAATGTTCAGCATCATTTCAGAAATCATTCTAACGTGCTGATTGGGTCCAAAAGTAACATTTCTTCTTATTATAAATGTTGAAAACTTTTTTATGATAGATATAGATAGCTTTTTTATGACATATATATTTTTCAGGATCCTTTTAATAATAGTTCAAAAGAACAGCATTTATTTAAAAATACATATATATTTTTTGTAACTTTATCAAATTTTTCCTTTGATCAATGTAATGCATTCTTGCTGAATAAAAGTATTTAAAAAAACAAAACATACTGACCCCAAACCTTTTGAACGGTAGTTAATCCAAAATAAAAAGAAAAAAAACTTGGGGAAAGAAAAAATAAATAAAAAACAAACAAACACATATACACACATACATACATATATATATATATATATATATATATTATACGTGCTAAAAAATAAATACTTGTGAGACATTTGTTCAAATGCAGTTTAGAAATATTAGGAATATCTAGTCTGTGTTTCCCTTCTTTAAAACAAAAATAGATGCAAATCTACCTCCAGTAAAAACAACCAGACTATTTAGGCTAAACGTATCAGATGAGCATATAAAAAAAAATTTTTTAAAAAGTTTCCTTTTCGGAGGTGACAACAGCTGCACTGGGCTCACAGCAGAGGAATGCTTCAGCGGAGGCTGATTTTAAAGGGGCAGATGTCCATAGGCATATGGCAATCGCATCCCTCTGCATTTAAATTGCATAAAATGTTTAACATGATACTCGCCCCTATGTCTGACCCACCGACATCTGTGCTAGCAACTTCAGTATGTATATGTGAGTGTTTTGGGGGTGTAAGGGGCGCCTTGCGTCAGCTGGTCCAATGAAAAGCAATTCAAGGAACTACATTCCTCCACGTTTCCTCTTTTTAAGCAATTCAGAAGGGAAGAGAGGTCATGGAATGACAGTTATTAAGCACCAGAGGGAAGGGGGGGAGGGGTATTAGGTTGTTCCTTCATTTAAACCCCCTTGTGGCATCCCAGGATGCAGTGGGATGGGAGGGCAGAACTGGCAGCTGCCGGACAAAAGAATTTCAGCGTGCACACTTCTCCTTTCACGGAGTCCTCATTCGAGTGAAACCGGAGACCCCGGCTCCCCTCTTGACAAAGCTGAACCCAGCCCCCTCTTGCTTGGCTTGTGCTGCAGCCGCCAGGCTACAATAGCTATTGTCTGGGGAAACCCAAAATCACTCAACCCCCAGCTGTTGCTGCTTTAAGGGTATAAACCCCCCTCAACTTCTACGTTTAGGAGGTGATCAACCCGACATACCACAGCTTGGGTGAAGTGAGTGCATAAGACATGTACGTGCACAAACATGCCACCATTACTTTAAAAAAAAAAATATATATGTTGAATAAGTGGTCAGCTAACCTCTCACTCACATCCCTTGGGGACAGTCCATTCTCAAAGTCTGAATTGGACAGCTGGCACATGTTGATGGGTGAATCTCACAAAAACATATCCTTTTTCTCACAAAATCAAAAGCAAGAAATTAGAATTTATATTTTATATAAAGACCATTTAGGACCAAGATTTACATAGGACCATTTAGGACTGAGATTTGATTTGATTTAATTTGATTAATGGAACAGTATATTCATTATAATTAAACAGATTTTCCTCTCAAATTCTCATTATTGTATTGCAATATATATATATATATAAAAAAAAAAAATATATATATATATATACACAGTGGTGTGAAAAAGTGTTGGCCCCCT
>NW_015642053.1:796056-841170 GCF_001515625.1 Sinocyclocheilus rhinocerous | reverse complement strand
TTTATTTTAATATATTCGGATAAAAATATTTTAAAAAAAATATATATATTTGAGTTTTTTTCCCCATTAGATTCTCACCAATGCAATACAGTATTTTTAAAACTGTATTATAGCAAATAAATATTATAATTCAATGCTTTTTATAATGTAAATCAGCATAGACTACAGAAAGTACACCATACCATACAAATACTATACAATTTAATATATAGTTATTATTAAATATTATTATATAAACATTAAATGTTATATAGATATAAGAATCTTTATAAAATTTACGGTAATGAGAATTGAGAAGAAAATATATTTAATTATTATGAAAATAATGTCACAAAAAAAATCCTAAACATATACTAAAATAGGATTAATTTTATCAGACAAATTAGATTACATTATATTTATTTAGGATTTTTTTGGTCACCTGGATGTGTTCATTACAAGTTTTGTTCGATTCACCAGCATCAACACCAAAGGAGACAAACTTTCAAAATGGCATGCAAAGGAATGACAGATGGTTCTGTACCTGGGGCTTGTGTTGGCCTGCTGGTTCACCTGTGTGGTGCTGTTGGACCGACGCAGATTCTTAATTGCTCGTGAGCTCCCCAATCCAGCATCAGTCTGCCAACAACAGAGAGTGCAAAGTAGTTACAATACTAGGCCTGCTGAAGACTAAAAACAGGTTTGAAATGGAGCAACTCTCATATAAAGATGCAGTTATGACATTGGGTTAAGAGATAACCAATGCAATTTGATGTTATTGGTGTCCAAACTGCACAATAAATGGCTTTTATTAATTTGTCTGTTCTTACACCAAGTCATTGTAAGGCTTCAGACAACTTGAAATCCAAAGCTTCAAAAACTACATTGTTCCACAAAAAATAGTGTGTAAATAATGAGAGCGGAGATGTGAAATATCCTGTTTTGCATTTGTCTAAATCTTAATAAATGAGTCTCAAAAGGCGAAGACAACAACATGCTGATCAGAAAAGTTGCCTTTATGACAAATGCAAGCCTCCAAGTGACGATGGTGGTATAGATAGTCCACATTTATGCTTTAATTTGCATGGTTATTTCATTAATAAAGTGCTTGTAGGACCATCACTCAATGACCTTATACAAGGGTCACTTACTACCATCTTCTTGATCATTACACAATCTTCTAGCCAGACTCACCAAAGTGTTTCGCTTCCCCCGGCCATCACTGGCCACAGACACAGATATGGATCGAGAGAAGTGTTTTCCAGGTGAAGCGCTGCTGGGTCTGCGGCCCATTGTGAGCTGAGAGCCGGTCAGGCTGAGGTCCAGGGCGTCTCCAGCTGCCCCTGTCTGGACGGATGCAGATGGACTGCGAGTTGTATGCATATTAAACTGATGGACACAGAAGAGGATTCAATCATAAAAACTGACAAATGCACACAAAAAACAAGACACAACCAACACAGGGGATGCTGGATATTGTCAGGATTCCCAAAACTTTGTGACCAATGAATTTCCATGATTTTTCCAATTTCTAGACATTACCAAATAAGTATTTAAATAAAAATGTGTATATCTACACTGATGAAATATTTTACAGCTGAGCATAACTAGAAACACTTATATTCACTATACACATTTCCATCACAGATTTCCCAGCCATGTGTTCCATTAGCATTTCCATTATATTTCTAGGTTTTCCATGACAGACTGATCCTCTGGATCAGAAGCAGGGTGAAAACATTAAATAATAGCAGGTCAGTATTTTATTTCAACAAAAATACTGTAAAAGATGATGTTGAACGCAACAAGTAAAGCCATCCACATATGTGTTTCTATGGTAACAAATTCAAAGCATCTACACTTTCCATCATATATCATATTTCCAAACACTTTTTGGGTTACCTAAATAGTTTAAAATATTCTCTTTGTATACTGAAAATAATCTATATTTAAATGAAGATATAAATAAATCCTTAATGTAACAGTCTAGGTCTTTCTATCATGATAATCTACAGTTCAAACATACAAAAACAAAGACATTTAACACCAAAGGCCTCCTCCGGCATCGGCACAAAACTGATGAGGGTCAATACACAATACACTGCCTTTGAGAAATATGCAAAAATATAAACAAAGATGTTTAACTGAATAGTTACTGTGCGCTAATACATTGGTTCAGCTATGGCGAAACTGCCTTTCTTGCACCACTTCTTGCTGGCTTCACATGATAAACACGATGAATACAGCAGGATTAAACGGTCAATTCATTGCTTACCTTCTCTAAATTGTCCACATCAAATGAAGAAACAGTATTGATCCAAATTAGAGCGTCGTTATTCGCGTTCGGAGCGTCTGACAGTGATTTCTCATCTGTCTCTTAACTCCACAGCGCATCATTGGCAACCAGAAAACATACAGGAACTCCGCCCATTGAGTTTTGATTAGTGGAGGACGGAGCGTTCTAGTGATCTGATTGGCTGCTTGGGTGTATCTTTTAGACTGATGGCTGAAAGAGGCGTGACGAAAAGGCAAGGTTGGTAGGCGTGCTGCACCGGCGGCAGATGTGGCGTCTGTGATTAATAATTTAAGATGACTTCTTGTGTGAGGGAGTTTTAAAGGTGACATACTAATTAAACGAATAATTATAACTACCTTTTGATATACCATAAAAAAAAAAACAGGTAATGTTAGCACATCTGAATTAGGACATTTAGGCTATCCATACAATAGTAACGTTAGTCCAAGAAAAAAACATCGTCTTATATTCGGGTCAATACGGTATTAAACATGGCAAAAATGACTTTACTTACTTAACGTTGTATTTTATAAAATAATTTTAATTTAATAAAAAAAAAAGAACTCTTGTTAATTTCAGTTTCTGGAACAATTTCACAATACTACTAAACAATTGGACAAGTTTTCATATATTGTGAATACAAAACAAATTTGTCACAATGTAAACACACTGTTGATCAATAATACAACTTTATTTGGCTCTGATTAATAGTGTGGAGCATATAGTGTTACAGCAATACAGTAGGCTATTGTTTAATTAATTCTTGTTCCCTGAATCAAATATTTACACAAATCTCTAAAACAAACAAAAAAAGTCCTCAACTATATGAAGACATATTCAAAGTTCTAAAGAGTAAACATAGATTATTTTAATCAACTGGTTTAACAATATAAAGACAAGAAAGATTTAGAGGGTTGGAATGAGTCATAAATCTGTCCTATACAACAGACATGACAAAGGCAGCAACATCTGACAAAAAATATTAAAGCAGTCCAAATCGTTTCACATTTGTATTATTCATTTTGGTTTGGCTCTTTCAGAAGATCTTTTCAGTGTTTGAACTCCACTGCAAGCCTCCAGATTTCTGCTGCTTTAGCCAAGGTGATTTCCTCTGGAAGATTATTTAAACCAGGAAAAGAGGTGATGTTCTTCTCCTCCAAATGGCATTCCATGGTGGACCTGATGCTATGTTGTGAAAGAGAAAGGAGGAGGGGTGTTCAGTGGTGTGGTTTAGGATCAACAGTTAGCACTGGATTCTATTGTTCTCAGCACACGCATTCCTTTTCATTCCAACCAGCTGCCTGCTCAGTAGTTGACTAGAGCAGGGCACACTGACAGATGGGAGCCTGGAGGGGTCGAAGTGTGCCTCTCTTGGGTCTAAAAGCCCACAGGTCTCCAGGGAATGACTAGGTTGTGATTGAAAGTGGCTGTTCTGAGGAAAAACTTCAAAGACCCTTATGTCTCTTTGTGTTGTAGTACTTGGTAGTAAATGCTATAGGATCTTTTTACTGTAGATGCATTTGCTTTGGGTGCCAGAACATTTCCTGACTTTTTATTTTGAGAATAATTACCCTGAACAATGGCATTTAAGTGTACAACATTCAGAATTGGATTGATGTTTACAATCACAAGCCAGATTAAAAAAGTTAGCCTATATGTTTCAGTAATTCAATTTTAAAATGCATTATTATACAGTTCTTTAAAATACTTGACTAGAATTTTGCAGTATGTTTTTGTACAATGTTTGTCATATAATTCTGTGGTTTAATATTACAAATTCATTTTTTAATAAGTATTTCATATCCATTTATTTATTTGTTTGATAATTAGCTGAGTCCCAATCACCCTGTGAAGGTTTGAAAGTATTTTGTAATAATAACTGGCTCATCACACTATCCCATATAATATTTATTATATCTTTTTATCTTTATATATTTATTATATATATATATATATATTATCAGATGGCTGGAATGCTGGGCAAATAATATGAAAATGTGACAAAATAAGAGCAGTTCTTACTCCCAGTGTGGCGCGAAGCCTTCTTCAACAGTGCTGTTGGTCTTGAGCTGAAGGATCTCATGTAGCTCCAAAGAGAAAATGTCAGTATCTGTGAGCCCAAGGAAAACCTTCACTTGCTTTCTTTCCTCTGAAGTCAATTTATCTCTGAAGTCTTCAGACAGTCGCTGGAATGGATCCTGCAAAATTGTGCATTGAAAGATTTAAAGTAAATTACAGAAATCATAATATACCTGACCAATAAGGATTCAAACATCATGAATATGTACCAGAATGAAGCTTAAATGTCTCAATGTATTGTTTAACTAAGCAATATTGTCCAGCTATTCACAAAAGCCTGGGTTAAAAGTCTTTGAACTGTTGATGGCACACACTCTCTTGTTAAAACTGGGCACACTCCGACTAACACTTTCCCTTGGATTTACAACCCTTGTATGTCCACTCTCTCTATTGTTTAGGGTCAATCAGAGGAGGTCAGTAGAGGTTAGCAGTAATGGGGTCAGTTTAGTGACAGGCTAAATAGCTGAACAGAAGGAGGGAATTAGAAATTAGCTGCCAGTACAATGAATGCACAGTGAAAACATTCAATCTGTCTTAAGTTATTCATGCATACACTACCATTCAAAAGTTTAGGGTGTTTATTATTTTTATTTATTTATTTAGATGAATAGGAAGTTCAAAAGGTAAGCATTCATTTTAAATATATATATCTTTTGTAACATTATAAATATCTTTACTGTCACTTCTGAAAAATGTAATGCATTCTTGCTGAATAAATTTAAAAAAAAATTTTACTGAACGGTGGTGTATTTTATTCTAAAGAAATTATTTGGAGGGCTATATTTAGAGCATTTTGTTATGATCAAAACCTGTGTTGAAGCATGCTTCCTATTGTCTAGGGACAGCAGAAGAAAACAAATACGAGAAATTGGAATGTAATTACTTCATAGATTAGATGTAAAAATACTATGTGATTGGTATTATTGATATGCAGTACTAGATGTCAAAAAAGCTGAATGTCAAATTACCTGTCCTTTCCTTATCATCTGTTCACTCTTCCAGCAGGTAAGGAGCTGCCAGGTGGCTGTGCACTGACTAAGCCGGTTTTCTTTTAAAGCCTGTGAATCAAATGACAGAAGCAGATAGATTATACACGCTGATAGTAAAGTGGCAAAATACCTGCTTGGTTAAATTTCCTTTAAGTTACTACTTTAAACGCATGTCTCACCTCAGCTATGGTGCTTGAGATGTGTTGGTCCATTTTCAAGGAAACTTTCAGATAGGACAGAAGCAGATCTTGCGGGTGTCCACCAGTTTTACCTAGGAAACGAAGCCCAATCTCCACGGCATAAACTGCGTCACACACATCGGTGAATGAACGTAGCATTGATCTCATGGAACTGAGCACAGAGGCCTTGAGTGGTTCCTGTAAATCAGATAGGAAAAATGAGGCTTCCTTAAGAAGAAAATGAGCAGTCTATTGAACAAATACATATTTATAATTATATTATATTATATTAATAGAATTATATATTATTATATTTCTACAGTATGTCACCATTAACCTAGAGGCATTTGCTCTGCTGAGGCCTACTGTTTTTAGTAAACTGAACGAAGCACAGAGACTGAAGAAAATTACCTGAGGTATTTTGGCTCTGACCTCATTGAGGACTTCTATAAAATTCTGATGTTGTCTTCTCAGGTATTTATCAGTGTCCTGCATGAAATTCTCAGTGTTTAGCAACCAATGAATCTGGTCATATATTTAACATTAGTATGAAAACAAGTTTTAAAATGTGTAGACTCACTGTTTGAATGCGTGGTTTGCCTGCAAAAAATCGTCTGCTGAGTTCTCTCTCAATAGCCTCATGATCATAGGAGCTCACTGTTTGCTGACCCTTCTCTAGTGTGTAATGGCAGTTAGCTAACACCAGAGGGAGCAACTCCTTTTCTGGGTGACACAGGGCAAGTTGGCTCTCAGACAGCGCTGCCAGTGGCACTTTATAGTCACTGTAAGAGGAAATGCAATTGGCATGCATTAATAAGAAGCACAAAAATTAGAATGATTTCTGAAGGATCATGTGACACTGAAGACTGGAGTAATGATGCTGAAAATTCAGCTTTGACATCACAGGAAAAAACTACATTTTAAAATATAATAAAATAGAAAATAGCCATTTTAAATTGTAATAATATTTCACAATATTACTGTATTTTGATCAAATAAATTCAACCTTGGCGAGCATGAGAGACTTCAAAACA
Organism: Sinocyclocheilus rhinocerous; assembly: GCF_001515625.1. Taxonomy (NCBI): domain Eukaryota; kingdom Metazoa; phylum Chordata; class Actinopteri; order Cypriniformes; family Cyprinidae; genus Sinocyclocheilus; species Sinocyclocheilus rhinocerous. The sequence continues at coordinate 834,614 of NW_015642053.1, read as the reverse complement.
AAAACATAAAAATCTTACAAACCCGAAAAGTTTGTGTGCGCACACTCCTTCTCAAATACACACCTGTCTTCCTGGTGACAGAGTTTTCTGGCTTCTCGCACAAGACTGTTGTGTGTCTCAGACAGGAGATCTATGATTGCGTGGAGACATGAACCTGGCCCGTGACGACTCAAGGAGAGAAACTGCCCAGAGCTTTCTTTAGTTATTTCTTTTTCATAAAGTGTAGGATCCAAACCCAAAGAAGCTAAAATAATGAAACAATATCATACTGTACTTTACAATGATGCCTAGACTCACTTGTAGTATTTAAATGTTTGATTTTAGTTTTAAGAGTTTTTTATTTAAAGCTGCAGTAAATTTTTCTGGTTAAAAAAATTTCCGAAATCAATTTTTGAGCAAGTACATAACCAGCCAGTGTTCAAAACTAGCGCCTTACCTTTCACAATGGTAAGCTTATAATAATGCTTTCTAATTTGAGTGGTACTGGTAGGTTTTCGCGGGAAATTGGAGCATGCTGCTGCGTCATTATGTCATGTCTGTAAACATAAAGAAGTTGTCCCGGCTACTAGGCTATATCACATGTGAGGATGCTGCAGGTGGAGGATCATTTATAGTCTTTTCTCAAAGCAGCTGGAATAATTACATTTATCATTTTGATGGAGCATTTTAATCCAGAAAGGATTATGCGTTTATGAAACACATGTGAATGAAATTATATTATATTCCGGTTTTAAATGTGCATCTGATTACAGATAGCCTATGTGGGATTACACAAGTTTTGTATTTTAAAGAGAACCAGTTCTAAGGAAGAATAATTTGTTTTTTGGGATAAAGGAATTTCTTTATATGAAATACGAATGGTATAACAACTAGAGATTAGACTGTACATGAATTAAAATCTACATGCAATGCTAATACAAACTACATACATGTAGTCATGCAATGCTGATGTTGTTAGAATGAACAATTTGCGAACAAAGTATAACAATAATAATAATTTGCACGGTTTGATGTGATATGAACTAACCGATCTTTAGATTTATTAATCACCATTGGTAGCGCAATTTATTGTAATCCTTTATTTTCCTCAGTTGGTCAGAACAAAAGTGGCAGACTTGTTACTTCTTCAGATGACAATATCCAGTGAAAATTCTTATTTGGGTCATACTTCAAAGACGTAGAATCTGTGATTCCAAAGTACAGTTTCCACACCGGTGCACTGACTGACAGCCACACATACACCTCAAAATATCAGATTCATCCGTGTTGAGGAGCCATTCCAGTGCACACAGAGCCGATCCTCCCTATACGCAAAATACGCAAGCTGCGTAGGGCCCCCGAAACACCAGGGGGCCCCCTTGCTCTCAAAGATGATTTAATTTTAGTTTCGTTTTTGACCAGAGGTTATGAAAACATGAATGATCGTTTCTGTTAATGTGGTGCGCTGTCGCCCTTTCTACGTAAAAATCAGTCAAATCATGTAATGTGAATGTCGTACGTCTTGCTCGACACAAAAAAAAAAACGAGTTGAAAGCGCACCGAGCCGCGGAAGAGACACTGTTTCTCAAGCGCTTTCCGTGAGCACGATTCATGAAGGAGTGAAACACGGACAAATGCGTTTCATTCATTCGTTCATAACCACTCATACCCCACACCATCGCCCCCGCCGACACCGTTTTGCGTAGGGCCCCCAGAAGTCTAGGATCGGCACTGAGTGCACAACCCACTTAAAGAAAATAATTCCGCAAATAACTACAATTGCAAGTTTCAAACAGAAGTGGCGACAAAGAGGCAAAACTTATGGACTGCAGCTTTAAACAAAATAGTATAGAATTTTAAATATTGTCCATTTAGTGGCTTATAACGGCCAGTTTAATAATTATCATGGGTTCGACTCACAGGAAATACATAATGATAAATACTGAATGCATAAAACATCTCGCAAATTCCACATGTAAAACTCTAACAGCTTACCATTATTGGATATTTCCATTCTGAGTTGGTTCCACACCTTCATGAAGATCTCTACTCTTTCCGACAATAATTTCTTCTGATGGCCTATTTTCAAACACAAATTAGAGTACAGTAATATTACATACAAAAATCCATCAATTTATCAAGCAACTAGCTATCTCCTCTAGTGAGTATAAGTATGACATACCAGCAGGAATGCATTGCAGCAGTGAAGCGATGGTGTCGGTCTGGGTCTCAGAGCCTGGAGGAAGCACTTTCATAAGATCAGACAACAAAGCAGCAAGAGCCGGCAAATGGTTCAGCTGTCTTATGCAGTGCACCTAAAAAAACAGACAAACACACAGGAGTATAATTTGGAAACATGCTTAAAGACAACATGAAACTATGTGCGCAACTTGCGTAAGGTGACACAAGGGCCTGGATAATTGTTTTATATGTCTTCAGTGAACTAACCTTATTGATAAAAAGGGTAAGCAGGGGTGCTTGACTCTGGTTTATTTGCTGTGAGAAGCTTTCCACTGTTAGGACAGGTGAGGGGCTCCAGAAGGCAGAGTGGTGGGTGGGGCAGTTAGTGGGGAGATGAAGGATTTTTTGAGGGTCTCCTCTCAGCACCTTCATCAGGGGACTGTTAGAAAGTTGATTATCAGCTGCAATCAGATCCTGTGCTCTTCCCAACATCCTGTTCAAATCCTGAAAACAGAGACTTGGTTGACTGAAGCAATTATATGCCTTTAACGTGGTTATTTATACTCACTCTATTTATTTAGTTTATTAAGGTTATTTGTGCTTTTCAAATAAATGGTTTAAATGTATCCCATTCTTTTCAAATGGTTCACACATTCCTGATATTCAGCAGTATCAAGACTGACCTGTAAAACAGGACTGATGGCAGTTTTACAGACTGTGGTCTCCCACTGCTCTCTGGACTTGCGAGTTGACAGATCCACATCAGCACCTGGTTAAGACAAAAAATATCAAACATAGGGTTTCGTGTTGCGCAGTTCGTTGAAGCATTGCTATGTTAACTATAACTAAACTAAAAAACATTTACGGTAATTGAAAAGCTGAAATATAATAAAATATAAATATTCAATATTTAAATATTGCATACATATACATATATACATATATATATAGTATATATATGATATTAAAAAACTAGCTCAAATTAAAATGAAAACTGAAAATTTGTAAATAAAAGATTTACAATTCAAAATATTTATAAATACCACAAAGTATTGAAATAATACTAAAATAAATACTAAGAAACAATGAATTTTGTTTGCATGTTATGCTCTTCTTTGTTACTATTATATAAGTAAAATGCATGCGATACTAAGTTCAAGCAGGTTTATCTTTAGTCAAGATTAAAAGATACCTGAGGTGGTCTGTAGAAACTTGCTGAAGATTAGATGAATTATAATGGCAGAGTCATCTAAGTTAAGATTTAAAGTCTTCCCAAGAACCTCCAAGTCCTTCTCAAGATGTTGCCATAGGAACTCATAGACATCATTAACATTTGGAAGGATCATATTTCTGATGCCCTGTGAAGAACCAAAGCCTTTAGAAAGCCTTTGTTTTTATTCTCTAACACTAGTGGCTCACTAACTGATTTTCAGTAGTTGGCATTATGTAGACAAAGGGAGTTGGCACGCAATACAACATTTATCAGCAGGTATTAAGTGAACTTTCAGGGTTCCTTCAAACTTTTTTACCTGTTGGTGGTGAATGGCTCCTTGCAACATGGCCAGGTGAAGACAGAGACGGAGGACACAGGACTGTGCTGAAGTGAGATTCCTGTTTGGGGCTTCAGACCGGTTTTCAGCATGTCCCAGTATATGTCCAGGTCGTGTCATGTCAGGGATTCCATGAGCTTCAATAAAGCCTTCAACTGGTTTATGGTTCTGGCCTCCTATACGGACTCCACAAGTGGCACAATTTGACAAAGCCACTGGTTTGCCACACTAAAGAAAATGGAGAAAATGAAATGACCGTTATCAATTTCCCAGACAACGGTACCAGTTTATTCAAATAAAAGTGAAAGAAAATGCATCTCACCTCTCCCACAAAGCATGCATGACCATTATAACACACTGCAAAGCAGGAAGGAAAGACACAATCTATTAGGCAGGTGGCATTTAAGGAAATATTTTTATTTTCACTTCATGCACAAGACACACTCACAGTACATCTTCAGGTTTTTCTCTCCAGCGAGCCACTGCCGGGCCTCACTGGTAGTGTCATCAGGCATTGTGGGTAGGAAGGCTCCCTGAGGAAGAGTAGAGAAACATAGCAATTTTATCATCATCGTGACCAATTCAAAAACCACAGTGCATGACCATCATGAAAAATAAAGAGTGTTCGCATAAAATCAAACGCAAATCACTCCAATCTCACTCCAATAATTTGTATTATTCACGAAAAAGCCCTTACTGTCATATTCTGAGGTTGAGAGGCAATATTGAAAAGGGGACTCAGCAGCCTGTTTCCACTGTAAAACACTGCACTCGCATGCACCATGAGCTCCAGCACAGGACGATGCTTAGCAGGTAAACCTGCTCTGAGACTCAGGTAAGATCCTGGACCTCCAATCTCATTGGACAAGAGAGCAGTGCAGAGCTGTCTGGCATGTCCTGTGATGTTCTCTCTAATAACCTCCTCCAAGAACCTGATCTCCTGTTGACAGAGAGGAAAATGTAGGTGTTTAGGTCTGCCAGTGTTTTGCCTAATTTTTCTGAATCTCATAAAGTAAAGGCATGTATGCTCAAACACGTTACTTTTGCAAGTTGGATGAAGTTCTGATGAACATCACAATAATACTTAATACAAATTTAGTCCTACATGGATTCTAGTTGAATTCTGAATCCTCACTAGTGATTAATAAAATCATACAGTCTAACCAACACTTACCTGTGCTTGAGGATATATAGCTTTTTCAGGTGACATGAAGCGACAAGTGACCTGCCTGAACACAGCCAGAGTCAGCAGGACATTTTTCACTGGGCCTGAACCACCCATTGCCTGAAAGAAAGAAAAAGAAAACATTCAGGCTCTGAATGATCAAATGTAACAGTAACATTTCTATTTCAAATATATGCTGTTATTTTGGACTTTCTATTCATCAAAGAATAGAAAAACAGTACCACAGTTTCCATAAAAATATTGATAACAATAAAAAAAAAATTCTTGAGCACCAAATCAGCATATTAGAATGATTTCTTGAAGAAAATGTGACCCTGAAGACTGGAGTAATGATGCTTTGCCATCACAGGAATATATTGATTTAAAAATATATTTATATAAAAAACACACACTTTATATTGTCTGTCAAATGTGTTCATAATTAGACATCCGTCAAATAAAATCACATCATTAACCATTAGAGGTTTGCTCACAAAATAATGTTTTGTGTGTGTGTTGTTTATTTAATACAGATGTAGACTCTGACCCGTAATGCTTCTTTGAGTCCATTTGTTGTGCCTTCCTGCATTGCTTCTCCCACTCCATCTCTAAGAGTGCGGTATGACTGACCACAACACAAGAAACGATCCACCTCTGCAGGAATCAACCTCTGTAGAAGAGAAAACATACAATTATCATAGAGCTGCTTTTTTAATTAAAGAATAATTTTTAACCAACAAACTCAATTTTAATATATATCTCTACAATATTAAAAAACACCCTACGCAACATTATTTGAATGGCCGTACATGAAGCCGTAGTATCTCTGCAGGGAAGATCCATTCATAATCAGTGCTGCTGATCAGTGCTTGCAGACAGTCCATGCCAGCATGCCTGTTGAGTGCTCGAAGCAGGTAAACTCTGTACCAGTCATTGTTACCGTATTCAAACACAGCCTTCACCTGCTCCAAAAGCTTTAGCTCAACTTCCTCAAAATTATCTGAAAGACACCAAACACAGAAAGTTTGCACAATAAAATGTTATTGCACAAAGACATGTTATTCATTTAAGCATTGCAATATACCCTAACTGCCATGAACTGGTCAGAGCAGAAGCCCCTCGTACCAGATCTTTTGCTGATAGCTTGGGACAGGATCCTGGCAGCAGAGTCCAGACACATTCTGAGGTGACCCATAGACAGTAGAAACTCTGCTGGGTCATTCTGTCTGCTAGGTGTCTGTTTACGAGCCAGTCGGCTAAGGAAGTTTGAGTTCTCCTTCAGATGTCTATGATCTCCATTTAATCCAGAACAAAACAGAGAATCCTGGATAAATAACAAATCTGCTTTTAGAAACAAACATGCCGATTTTAGATAATGAATGTGGCTGAAAGTGCAATACAACTAACGGTGATTATACTTCATAAAAAAGAAAAGTTTTTGGTGCATTTGCTAAGATACTTTGGATGGCTGCTAAGGTGTTGCCAGGTAGTTGCTTACTGGTCCAAAACAAAAGTCTTGCCATATGCTTTGGGCCCATGGGATTTTTCACCAATTTTGTTGGCCAACCAAAATCATAAAAATAATCACACTTGATGAATCATACATGTCCGTGGTAAAAAAGTGGCTTAAGTGCCAAATATAGTAAAAGTTAAACTTGCCTTAGCAAGCACCATTAATAAGTGAATACATGATACAAAGACACCTGGGATACTTGATTATGACACACCTGGAAACAGTTAACAAAGAGCCGGTAGAGTTCAGTTCTGTCCTCCTGGTCCAGAAGCTTGTTCTCCAGGTTTTCTAAGTACTTTTGCATATGCTTCTTCACCTGTTTGAAGCTGAAGAGATTATCTTATTGCAAAATGTTCTTGATGAGAGTAAAGGCCAATTCACATTGCACCAACAAACACCGACCAGCGTGGACAAACACCAGATTACAGCACGTCACTTCCATGACAAATGGCAAATACACCGATCTAACAAGACCAGACGAAGTGTCTGTTGCCCTTAGTCGGCGTCTGTCAGTGTAGTGCGAATTGGCCTTAAACAAAACTCTGTGGACTGTATATGAAGACAATACTGCATATTTAATGTCGTAAACAAAAGGTCACAAATTTCCTGGATGTGTTAATGTGTATGAGTTGTCTGTATTGGAGCACCTGTATTGCAGAAGAAGTTTTGGCAGCACAGAGCGCACCACAGGGCTCTGGTCAACACACTCCAGGAATGGGGTGAGCTCTCTGGTCTTATAAACATCTCCTGTAATGTATCCAGACAATTAAACAAACATAAAAAAAAGCTAATTATAGAGTAAATCACTCTTTGTATATCTTTTCAATGAATTTGTTGTTTTGATTCACATAATTAGACTGAATGATTCGTTCACAAACTCAATGAACCATTCATTGCAGATTATTATGACTTAAATGGCCTGTTTGGCCACCAAGCTATTGTATAATTTCAGAAGACTTGGAATATAGAATGCAAGATGCATGAACCAGTGATATGAAATTTTAATTCTAAATTTACTTCCTTTTTGAAGCTTGAAAGCTCCAGTTCTTGTTTATTGTAATTGCACTTTAGTGTACAGTTTGCAATGAAATATTCCACAAGGAAATCCACCCGCCTTGTGCCAAAATGAGGAGAGAGAAAAGCAGTTCCACCAGGTCTTCTGGGGGATCTTGAGCATCAGTCAGACAGAATCGAGAAACCAGCTCCAGGAAAAAGGCGTTACAGCATTTTCTTATTTCTTTATGCTGCTTCAGGGCTAAGCTGTAACAGATACAAATTTAGACAGTTCACAATATATCAACAACAGTAAAGAAGCTAATTGTTCCTTGTATACCCATTCAGTCTAAATGGGTGTCTGAGCTTACCAAGAACAAAGAATTAAACTCACTCTATAGCTGTAGAGACAGTGGGCCGGTAGTTGTTCGACAGAGGTTCCCTGCACATGGGACAGAAGTCCGCTCCTTCCTTCACTGTAGATTTCCTCAGACAGGACAGACAAAACACATGCTCACAAGGAAGCACAGCGGGCTCTGACAGATCTGACAGACAGACAGAGCACTTCACACCATATCTGAGAAGAAAAAGTATACAGAAAATAAGTAATGAAAGGGTTTATTGTCACATGGTTTTAAATGAAATCAATTATACCATATGATATAATACAGCTCAATTCAAGTGTACCGCAGTTCTCTGCTGATGGATTCCTCGTGGTAATCATTAAGTATGCGAATAATTTGCTGAAGATTATCTTTGCTCCTCAAATCAGGAAAATCTTCCATTAGCTGTGAGAGAGGAAATATAAGCAGTATATGTGCTAAGATCTTTTGGGGTGAGGGGGCTTCAAGGGACTTCAGCATACCAATGTCTCCTCCAAATGTAATAAACAAAGCAGAGTCTGGACTCACCCCATGTAACTGACTGCAGTGTTTCAGAGTCAGTGCTTTTATCCGGTCATCTCCCACTTTCATCCTGACGACAACCTTTTCAATGAAAGCAGCCACTAGCAACATCCCCTGCCACACTGATCTATGGAAATAAAACAAAAGAGTTTATGTAAGCTTTTGATATCTTTTTAAACATGAAATCATGTTTTCAAATTATACTGTTTTCTAAATCTGCAATATTCTTCATTCTCACTTTATAGTGTCCAGGTGTTTGAGACAGCCAGGGCTGCAGAGGGCGCTGTAGGCAGTACTAAGCACTCTTTCTAAACACGGCTGAAGTTGCTCAACTCTTTGCAAGAAGGTCTGGCATTCAGTTATTGATGTTACAGGTAGGAGCTTTGTTTCTTCAACACAGATACCAACAGCTAGAATGTCCCCACACTGTAATAAAACAGAACAACAAGATCTAAATATTGTCTCATTAGTATTAATTTAGTAGTTTGGTTACACACACTGGTCTCTGACTCACTGGTAATTATTTTGCTACATAACAGTAGCTTAAATAGGCACTGGAATCTAAGTCACCAGCATGTCTAACTAAAAATATTTGCTGGTGAACAGACTAAAATAAGCCATTCTGAATCTGAATCAACTTGGAAATTCATGCTGCACTCCTGCTCCTCACCATATCAGGGCTTTCTCTCTTTAATTTTTCTCGCTGGATGATGCGGACCAGCTGAGGGTTGAGCTGAAGGGCATGGGATAATGTGTCCAGGCGTGAGCTGTAGATTTGAGCTGCTGCAAGGATCCACGATGGAGAAACCTCAGGAGTTACTGACATCTCCATCTGCAGAGCAGACACACAACCCAGCACTGCACTACGAAAGACCTGTAAGCAAAATCAAACACACCCATAGACATCCACATTAGAACATGAAATATGAGATTGTGAAAACAAATGTTGCCAGCCTTATAAAACCTATGTATCTCACCCCATGCTCTTCCTCCGATTGGATTTTGAATGACAGAAGAACATAATCAGTCAAGTAGCGCTGACCCAGCTCAACTTTCTCTCCCTCTGACAGTTTCTGAATATAGCTGCCCAGTCCACTGCCCGATACAGCACTAACAAACTGCTGAATCCTCCCTTTGATGTCTTGCTCAGAGCCTGAGAAAAAATTTAAAAACGTGGAGTATGCTTATACTGTTTTGCATGATCTTGCAAAACAACAGGAGTTTTATGTAAAAGACGTAGCTATATGTGATATCTGGTTATCTAACTGGCCAACTGTAGTCAGACACAAATCAAAAGGCCTCACCTCGTACAAACTCTGATTCCTCCCATAAACTCTGGCAGTATGTTTTTATCAGCCAGCTAAAAGGAGCAGTACAAGGCCGTTCTACTCCTCCAATAAACAGGTGACACTGCACATTAATCTCCTGATCTGGAGCACTAAAGGGAGAAATCCACCTCATCAGTTACATTTAGACATTTAAAAACATTTAATGCCTCATTTAATCATAAGCAGGTTTCATATATTTAAAAATACCTTGGATTTTGTGAGACGGTTAAGTCAAGGAGCTGTTGATCTTCAAAGATATCCAGCCAGAACTGGACCAGACCCTCACTGAGCCCTTCTCCATACAGTAGGTATAAGTTGCAGTCCCTGTCCAACACTTCTAGAACTCGGGCAAACACTGGAGTCAAAACACCCTGTAGGTTGCGCCACAAAGTGTGCCTGAACACAAACACAGAAATGTCTTGCTAGCTTGTTAGTTATCTCTAATCTAATTTTTATTTATCTCATGCTGTTGATTGCTAATACCAGACATGACAGCATTTGGTAGGGAAGAAGTATGGGATTATTTTAAAGGCCTTGTGCAAGGCTTGCAAATAACAATTCTACTGTATTTTTATTCCCAATTCAAAGTAGTTCCACACCATTATTTTCTCCACGCAAGTTTTAATTTTCTGACATTTTTATCCAACCCCTTTTGATTGACATGAAATAATCATTCCTAAGCATCAGCTTTTTTAAACATCTGAGATAGATAGATAGATAGATAGATAGACAGACAGACAGACAACAGATTGTTAATGCTGGTTGCATTACAGTACCGAAGTGTTCCACCTTCCTGCAGAGCTTCACGGTTCTTTGCCACTTTATAAACCCAGTCGTCAGCATTAGGAATCAGTTCCTCCTTCCGCATTAGTGAAAACACCAGCCTCCTTAGCAACACTTCCTGGAACCGTACTGAAAATTCATATAAACATGAATTTGTGACTTAAGCTTATAATTTCTTATGGTTTCTATTTTCAGCAGTACTTTACATATACAGTACAGGGGCTGACCTCTTATCCACCTAGGGTCCCCTCCCAGAAGGCCAAACAATATGTTCATGCGCTCCACACTCCTGGAGGTTTTTTTGCCAGTATCTCTCAGCAATGAAACAGCTTTCTGGGTGCAGGAACTCAATAAAGACAAACTGTGTAGATGCACTGAATCTCCCTGACAACCAATTAAACACAGCATTTCTGTCAGGAGGTATGAAATTATTTCTGATATAGCACATCTCTGATGTATATGTTTAATCAAATCTATTGCGAGCTTAAAGAATTTTTACCCTCTCACTTCCTGGTCCACTTGTACCAATTTCCTCTGATTTGTTGGCATCTGTATAAAATATACAGAATATATATACTTTCTTTTGAAAAAAGACAATGTGAGTTGTGCAAAGGTTACAAAACATGGTGTTGCTAGGGTGTTCTAGGCATTTTAAGACCCTAAATATGGCTTGTGTCTTTCCTTCAGTGCAAGTCTGTGGGATTTGTATCGTCCATCAGGTAGAAATTTTAAGATGAATCACTAACACTTCACCTCACAACAAGCTGCATTGATTTGAGGTATAATTTCATGTTACATTTTTTTTTCTTATATACAAAAATTTAGGGGAATTGTTTAATAGTCAAAGTTGCTGGCAGCTATTGGTCACTGGTACCTTACATACCTGACACGACTTTCTGGGAGATGAGTTTACTTATAGGTATTCCACAAAAAGCCTTAAGATTTAAGGTCATGTCACTGGAATCACTGAGGTCATCAATATGTGCAGACAGCCAAACTCCTTTAGTAAAAATACACTTGATAAGAATGGTTATTTGACAATATCTAAATACACTGCAAAAGTTTCACCTGCCAAAATTAATACACTAACCTCCTTGAAAGCCAATGTACTTGTTGCTTCTTGTTCTACAATGCTCCCCAATTCGGGAGAGCTTTGTGATAAACACAGTATAGAAGTTGCACTCATCTGACTTTAAGGACAAGATTTCATTCATGGTACAGTACCTAACGTAAGAAGAGTGACAGATAAAATGTCATTAGATTCTGACTCCTGTTATTTGGGTTGTTAATAAATTGAAATCTGATTTAAACAGCATCAAAGGACCTACTTTGCTGAAGCAATAAGTTCATTTTTGCACAAAGACTCTTCCATGTCCATCTGAACCACAAGAATGTGCAGAGAAAGTCCAGATTCCCTCAGGAAAGACCTTTGGAAAAAGAGGTACAATGTTTTAGAAATTGTTGACCATTTGTTGTGAAAGGTACTGAATAAAGTCAACAAAAATAATATAAACATTACCGTATCTTGCTGCAAAAAGAAGCTTCTGTGTCAAATTGGTGTAAAGAGAGCAGAAGAAACTGCTCAGTGGTCAAGCCCAAGGCTGGGGCAAGATTTCTCACATCAGCTTCAGTGAGAAGATTGGAGAACGTGGTTACCTGGTTACAGAAATATTCATTGATTTTGCAAGGTAAATTGGTAGAGATAAGACATTAAATCAAGTACACATTGCTTAAAATCTTTAACAAGAATATGCATTGGTAAACTTCTACAAAAGTAAACATTACCTCCAAGAATCTGTTCTTGTCCTGTTGATTTTTGTTCAGATGGTTGTCTAATAGGTCTCTGAGAGATTGATGGCTTTGCTGATGAAAATACATTCTCTGAAGTTTGTCTTTCTCCTGATTTCCAAATTCTGAATACTTTAATCTAAGTACTGAGTCTGGTGAGGCACAATTCAAGAGAAGGCTTTTGGCCATTTCATAGACTTGCTCTTCCTCATCCATGGTTTTGTTTGAGTCCAAGCTGTCTCTTGCCTCAGTGTCAACAGGATCTTCATCATACATTTTCACAAGTTCAGAAGCATATCCAAGAGTCTCAGTGTCTTCATAAACTTCTGCATCCTGTACCTTGTTGTCAACTTCCATTGAGGCACCTTCTCCTTCCATTTGCACCTCCTCCTCATCAAGGAATTTGTTCTTTTCCTCTTGAGACTCTGTCACATCTTCATCAATGTGATGAGCCTCACTTTCCTCTTTCTTCATGTATACATCCTTGGCCACATTAATATTAGAGCCTTCTTTACTTGGTTCACTGATTTCATTATTGCACTTGGGAATGCAATGGAGTTCATTGTTTTGAGCAGCTTTATCATGGCCCTGTTTTTGTATTTTCTCTAAAGCCTGCAGAAGTGCACTGGCACAAACATCCCCATGGAACCCAACAAAGGCATCTGATAAGCTGAATTTTGCTTCAGTGGATTGATGAACTTTTGAGAAGTCTTCTACCCACTGTTTGAGTTTTTCCAAAACTCTGTGCTGCCAGGGAGTCAAATCCGTACTCCTATCAACTTTGTGCTTCTCCAGTCTGTTTTTAAGTGGAACAGGAAACTTTTTGTAGACTTTTTCCTGGTCCTCCACCACAACCAGTCTGAAGTCTTTGTGAACTCGACACTTTACTCTATGAGAACCAAGTCCCAAGTCAACATAATTCTGTCCACTGAAGCAGACATAGTATTGATTCAAGGCATCATACAGGCTCTCATACAAATTGAGGAGATTCAATAGGATGACTGTTCGGCCTGTCTCCATGCATGCCTTTATTCTACTCACATTGCGACATATCTGGGCATACTCCTGGTCTTTGGGAAATCCTGATCCAAAGACAATTTCAGGGCATATATAGTTCTCCTTGGAGAAAATGTGGTGTTGGATAATGTACAAGGCAACATTGTTAGTTGTGAGCAAAAGAAGGTACCGGCACTCTTTGTCACTGTTGCGGTCAAGATTTTGTTCAATCATTTTCAGTGTACTTGGCCTTTGGACTTCAGTGTTCTGGAAGATGTCCCGAAAGTAATCAAGAGGATCAAAATCATCCCTTTGTCCACTGAAGTTTCTCAACACAGCCTCTGCCAACTCACTGTCAGATGGTTCTTGATCTGAACTGTTGACTGTTGCAAAAATCATTTTCATCAAGCTATAATAATCTCGGAGTCCAAAGAACTGTTCACCGTCAGTTTTACAGATGTCTAGGTAGCCCTTTGCCAACTTTGGCAGGAGGTGCTTGATTTTGGGAAGAATGATATTATGGGAGGATGAGCAGATTCCCTCTGCCGTCTCTACTAAGTCTTTCTCACTTGGGTCCCAACGAGACACAAAAATACCTCTGTTCATTTTTGCTGGATCGAGAGCCCAGTTTGAGATTCCAACAAATCCAACCTTCATATGTGGATCTGGGTTATCGCTGTCTACGCATCCATCCTCTAGAAGAGGATGCAATGTCTTCAGTGGCATCTGAGGAGAGTCCTCTGCAAGTCCTATTTCATCTAGAACAACTACTGACACATACTCATCAAAATTTTTGTCCTTTTGGAAACGGGCACAGTTCCGAAAGGTTCCAATGATTCCTTCAGGGCTTGAGTGAGGGCTGCATTGAAAAGACACCATATGAACTTCCTTGAGTTTCTTGAATAAGTCACAGTGAGAGGCCTGACGCTGCATTGCATCTGCTACAACAGTCTTGGCAAGAGATTTTGAGCTCCCTGGCTTGCCAACCAGAAAGAGTGGAATTCTCAACTCAATGCAGACCACCATGAGGAAGACATTTTCTTTCAAAGCCAGATTTTTGGCAATTGTATCTCTTGTTTGGATTTTCTCAAGAAAAAAGTCTTGGCATGAAGTTATCTCCTGCTCCAGTGACTCTTTGGAGTTGAACGGACAAGGAAAGCATTTGCTCATAGTTGCTAGGTATGTCCCTTTGTTTTCAAGTGATGGGTAATAGCAAACACCCATAGCAAGCACCAAGCACTTCAAAGTCATCAGCTCAGTTTCATTCCTGTGGCAACCAGGAAAAAGATCAACTCCGTGGTTGTAAAACCAAACTAGGACACACATTGATCTCTCCACATCCCTAAGACTTACAAAGCTGCATTCATCTGCTTGTCTGCGCATGTATCTTTGAGAGGCAGCCAAAACTTTTGTGATCACACTCTGGTATGCACGGGGCAATCCATGATCTGTCATTTGTTTCTGCACAATTTGACAGATATAAGAGAACTCAGATGAATCACTTAATTGTCCAAAATCCCATACCAGGGGCACCATGCTTGGGGGTAAAGGGTGTACACGGTACACAAGCTGTCTCATGGGAACTTTGCCAAGGCGATCCTCTGTTTCTTCAGCTTTCACTCTGTATCCTAGCCCAGCACGCTCCAAGCGATCAATCATTCTGGGTGTGTGTCTTCTGTATGGATTGCAGGCAGCAATTATTTTCAGACCAGAATTTTTCTTCAAAGGGTACCCTTGTACAGCTTTGTCACATAGCACTTCCTTAATGGCGAATATTGCTTCGGTTGTGTTGGCTTCATCAAAAAACAAAACTGTGTCAAGTTCATATTTTTGACGGTTGTCCTGAGCAAGTTCTTCTGCTTCTCGCACCTTCCTATAGATTACCTCAGAAGTAGTGCCTCCATGAACTTTGACTAGTTTCATGTTTTCAACATCTCTGCCTTCACGTTGCAGATCACAGAGAAAGCGTATAAGCCGCGTCTTCCCACAACCAGTTTCTCCCATGATGATCACTGGAATCTCACATCGGAATCTCATATGAATAGCCAACATCTTCATGATATTGTCAGTAGTGAGTTCATATGTAGGGTCTGGATCAAATTTTCCTTTTTCCCAGCCTTTTTTGGCACCAACAACAAAGGAAATTTTTTGAATCTTGTCTTCCCTTGACAGGTCATCAAAGTTCTCAGAAAGCTTAATTCTTTGTCGCTCAATGTCTGAAAAGAGCTCTTGTGTCATCACATTTCCCATTAACACTTTGCCACTTCTTGGATCAACTGCATTAAGAATTGTGCCAAATTTCTGCACATGGAATCCTAAGAAAGACATGGTGCAATGGTCAGCATTGAAAAAGATGTATGGGTGAGGTTCATTCTCCCATCGTTTTCGAATAAATAGTTTAGCTAGGATATCTTCCTCATCCTCATTCTCAGAGAAAAAGGTGGGGCTCTCATCAGAGATGTCAATGGATGGAGAGGCAAAGTCTCGAGCCATGTGAATCATGAATTTTACTATGAAGTCCTTGAAGCCACTTAAATTGTCAGCAAGGAAGTTTGGATCACAGAACAAAGAATTCTCACAGTCTTTAAGCTGCAGGTTAAGAAACCAAGTAAAGTGCTTTAATTCTGCCCATGATGGGTCTTTCAGGCCGTAGTTTGATAAAAGATGATGGAGACAGTCAACCGGATCACCTTCTACAGACTGAGCTTGATATTTGAAACGGTCCATGTTCACATTCCTGTTGAATCTTCTCAAGTATTGGTAGGGTCTCTGAATGGCCTCACTTTTAAACTCTTCATTATCCATCAGTGGATCTAAGGATGTGTAACCCCCTTTTTTTCTCTTGATCTCCAAAGCTTTGACATCTTTAGGAGGTTTGCAGAAGATAGTAGGAAGTGCATGCAAAAACCCATTGGTTATCTGTAAAAAACAAAACAAAACAAAAAACGGTTAATGCCTGTAGCTCAACAATTGTTCAAAGAACAAAAAGTTACCAAAATGGAAAAAGTAGGTTTGCACCTCAATCTGGGTTTGACTTTTTTGAACTTGCTGAAGTGCTTCAATCGCCACCAAGTGAGCTGCATTTCTCCTCCATATAGTTCCTTTGCTGTCACTAAGACATCCTAGAATAAGTAATTTGAATAGGAATTCCTCCAAGCCATGACGTAACTGATATAAAAAGAAATGTAGTGAAACAAATTATAAGTGACCCACAGTTAGTACTGTATATAATAGTGCATGTTATAGTATAGCATGTTTTTCATAAAACCTACTGCTGCAATATCAATGTGCAACAGCACAGGGTCCTGCTCTCTCAGTGGAGCTAGTCTTTCAGACAGGGTTTGGACAAATCCATCCATGTCAACGCAGGGCTCGATGAGTCTGATTGTTAGACAGGTGGCTGTTGGAAACTCTTTTTTGAACTGCTCAAATAGACGCTTGACATATAGTGACTTTCCTGCACCAATAATAGGAAAAAATTATAGAGAAATAGAAAAGAGTATCAGCATAATGTTTGGTAACAATTTCACCATACTGTATTTAACAACATGAAACGCAACCTATTTTACTTCCACAACGTGATATACTCAATGACAACTTTTTAGGAAACATAGATGGTTGGAGGAAAGGGATTTAAAAATAAGAGGGAATTATAACATCAGCCCAGAAAATAAAGCCCCTTAAAATGCAATTACAAAGCAAATTATTACAGCTTGATAAAACACTTTTTTTCAATAACATGCACCTATAAATCATGCACAAAAAAAAAAATGCATAAAAAAAAATAAAAAAGAGTACATTTTGCTCATGTTGACTTAAATATACAAAAATCTAAAACATACCAACAGCTGGACGTTCAGATGAAATCATCCAGACGGAGAGTTGTCCTGGATAGACTTCTGAGTAGGGAACAAGCTCAGACGGGATACGGAAGTGATGGCGAAGATAGTTTTTTATTCTTTCTGTAGATATACTCAGACCTGTTTGTACTTTATAGTTGCTGAAGAAGGAAGGAACATATCTATCCTGGTTTACAGGACAGACCATCACTAGACGGTAATGAGGCCCAGCACTCCTTTCCAGTGTCTCAAAGCATTCCACCAGTGCCACGCTCACATCATAAGTCAGTGAACCTGGATTGACCAGCGTGTATATCTTCTGATGATTGCTTGCAGTGCCTTGGGATCCTAGACATCGGCGGAGGAAAATCTCCACCTCCTCTTCAGTTGTCTCCTCCTGGCACATTAATACCTCATCAGTTGTTGGAAGAGGATGCTCTTGATTCTCTGTGTAAAAAGACAGAGTTGTGCTAATCAAGTCCACAACAGGGCACTGGACAAGGTTTGGCCTTCCCTCTTGTAGAATAGGAGGTATCTTGCGTTTGATGTGCATTTGATTCATGTCAGACAGATTGGAGAGGAATCGTCCAAGTGTTTCGAGATCCACATGGTGGGTAAGGAACCTGGACATGTTCTCTTTAAATTGCTGCCACAGGTCCTCTAAGCATTCAGTATCAACATCTAGTAAACTGAAGCTCAAATGCAGGTCAAAATCACTGTTTTGTTCTGATTCCTCTGCCATGTCATCTTGCACCATATATTCTGTCTCTGTTGCTTTTTCAAAGGCCTCTCGTATGTCATTTAAGTTACAATCTGGTTTAATAGGAGTCAAAAGATGCCACATTTGTTGTGGCACAGGTTTCCTTTTGATGCTAATGCTGTTGATCCATTCGCAAAGAAAAACAATTTGCTCTGAGGTGTAATGATTCAGTGCGTAGTTCTGAGAGCGTGTCTTAGTTAAGTGGTTACACCAATCTTTATGAAAGTTCTCCAGAGAGCGACACAGTTTTTGAAGCTCCTCTTTAACCTCACCATGATATACAACACACTTGCTCAACTGGGTAAAGCTAACTTGAATGCAGGGTTGATCTTGGTCGTTGCATGTTATCTGTGCCCCCCAGTTTCGAAAGAGCATATTGCCCGATGTGCGCAACTGAAGGAGGATGCGGCCCATCCTCTGGACTCCTTCAAAAACCTACAAGATGAAAATAGAGATAAGTCTCCAAAAAACTAATGCCAATTTCTTTGAATAATCTGATGCAAATATAGAGATCTTAATTGGAACTTTATGTTTTCAGAGATCAAAAGTTTAATATTTCTTGGCTGGTGGACAGTTGTGATAATGGACCTACTTGAGTAAACTTGTTGACTTGCTCCCTTCCATGCTCCCCTTTAGAAGACATCAGCATGAGCTTATTCTGTAGCTCTAGGAGTTCATTAAGATTGTATGTCTTTTCTTGTTCATTCTTTGTCACCTTCACGCAAAACACATTGTCCAAACCTGTCTACAAACATATCACAACAAGACACTGTTTTTTTACTATACAGATGTTCACAAACTTGCCTATCGCACAGCATGTCTGCTTAATGAAATATTTTAACTGATTTAAAGAAACGTTTTTGTGGAAATGTTTAAAAAAAAGTCTGAAATTAAGCATAATTTTTATACTAGTATCTACTCACTTTCCCATTGAAATCTTCAGGCCAGCCCACATGATACACGCCTCCAGTGTTGATATCTGAGGCCATGGACAAAGACGATTGCTCAACAGAGCCATAAGTCTCCCTTAAACCTTTCAGCCAATCCAACCACCGCCTGGAGTCTACCTGTATACAAGATTTAAATTTAAAGTCTTAAATTGAATTAAAAAGAAGCATAATTCAACACCTATTAAATGGAACATTAGAGGTGTACAGAACAATTTAAATTAAATTATTGTATTAGTTAATTGTTTGCAGAAACTAACCAATTTATCCACGAGTTTCTTATCTTTGTCAAGGATGTCCAATACTTGCTTAGCACAGTCAATAAACTCTTCAAATCCTGCATTTTTTGGTAGTGAGTAAAGCAAAGGGCCATAGCCCATCACAACAGTCTCGAAACTGGCTAGCCTATCAGTGTCTGCATCATTCTCCCCAGCAGAAATTGAGGCCAGTTCCATAAAGGTTTTCAAGTCTCTTAAACCTAGATGAAACATATTAAATATGAAGATTTTTTTCCACACTACAACACTATAAAACAGATAAATCCCCCAAAAAAATCTTACTTGGAATTTGCGTTTTGACCCATTTGATCAGAGTATCACTTTCCAAGAAAGCCTTCAGGCAGGCTGTGTGCTGGCATTTGACATCTGCCAGTTTTTGCCTGGCTCTAATGAGGTCATCACTCAGCGAACCCAGAGTGTTTTGTTTGAAGGAGTCATCTCTCTATATATAGAAGAATAAAATGTTCACAAATCTAAACAAACATACATACATGCTTAATATAATACAATCGCAATAATGATTGGTTTATTACCACTTGAATCAGGCTCTGAATATGGCTGAAGTCTCCTTGTAATTCCAAGTTATCTTTGATTTTCAATATGACCTCAGCAGATTCCGCAGCATGGTGAAGGCGTCTGTATTCCTGAATCTGACTGAGCCGATCCTCTGGCCAGTTTACATTCAGAAATTGATAGCTTTTCAGCATAGTTGCCATCAAAGTAAGCTCTTTCTTTAAACGATCTCCTTCACCCCTGTCCCCACACCATTTCAAAGCTTGGTCCACCTCTTTAAAAGAAGTTGCTCCAACTGCAATCCGTAGACCAAGGTTGAGGAAGTTTGTGAGACAAGGTTTCCAGATTCTGTCATGGACGTCTGTAAGGTCTAGTGACAAAAGCTGAGGACCAGGCATAAAATATTCGGTTGCCTTTTCTAGCCATAAAGACAGAAGAAGGTCGCTGGTCTTCACTTCATACATCTCCCGTGCCATGTCTAGGACTTGCAGATCAACATTGTAGAATAACACTCGCCTTGTGTTGTTTTTGTCAAGATCCTCTTTGGAGAAATATGTCTGCACTTCCACCAGTTTGTCCAGAGTTACCATCTGCAGGTTGGTTTTGACCATGTCTTCTAGCGAAGAAACCTCTGGTACTGAGGCAAAATTATGACATTTTTAAAATATATATATAACATTATAATTTTATCTAAATCTTCAGAGAGCTTCATAAAAGACTTGACAAATGTTTTTATGTTTAATGCAATTAGTGTAAATATATTTACAGAATTCTCATTCTCATAGTCTCATTTGGAAATCATGGCATTAATCATGATGTTTTTTATTCTATTGGCAGCTTTAATTTTTAACAATAAGAAATAAAAAACAAATCTACATTTTATTTTATTTATATATATATATATATACATATTTGGCTATAAAATACTGTGGCTAAGTACTGGTGTATATATATATATATATATATATACACACACACACACACACACACATATATTACTTACCTACACTGTCAACTGTCTACTCCAGGTAATGCAACAATATAAATGCCAATTATTTAGTTTTGGAAACAGCAAGTTGTATTTATAATATCACACTTTTTATTATCTTTCATCTTAATAGTTTAGGAAGAGGTCCCTCACAAGGGGTTCATAATATTTGGGGGTCCTTGGTATCAAAACATTTGAAAACCCCTGTCCAAAGGTAAATTCCTTACCATCTACAACATCAGTAATCTTCCCCAGCATATTAATAAGGTTGGTCATGAACATCTTCTGTTGTTCAAAGGCTTTTAAGTCATCTTCTCTTTGACTGAGTAGCTCTGACACATCGATTGAGATATTCTCTTCTTTGTTGTTCTTCTTATCTAATGTCAAAATAAACAAAATGATGAATAAGCTTGTGCCTAAAGAGACCTCTATAAGTTGTAATGATACAAAGTGCATAACACTTACGCTGGTTGTAAAGCTTCTGAAATTGACTTTTAGACTTAAAGACGGTCTTAAGGTGGCCCAGAGGTATATTTCCCTGGCAAAGGGACTGAATTAGAGAACCTAAGAATGATTGACTATCTGCTATTAAACGACTGGCATCATCTTCCAACTTCCACTGATTTCCATTCCATTTGTCTGTGAAAATTAAACATAATCCATGTTAATGAACAACTGCTGCCCATAATGTATTTATGTATATACACGATGGATTCTTAAACTGTGTCCAGGATTTCTTTCTCTGACTATTCACTTTGTTGTTAAATCATGTTAAATTCTTGAAACTTGTAAGACCCAGTCACTGCACCTTGAGATAAGAGGAAGTTTATTGCTGATTGCGGGTCCAGTAGACGACCTTCATGATCCTCTCCAAAACAAGCTGCTGACTCCACAATAATGGAGGACATGACAGGCCATGAAATGAACTTGGTAAAGAGATGACGTAAAAGGTCTCCTTCCTTCTTTGCCTGCAGAAAAAGGCAAAAAGAAAATACAAAAAGATATTTACAAGGTGTACAAGTAAATACAAATACATTAATCTAACTAACTTTCAGTAAAGAGAAAATAAGGGAGCAGTCAGACATACATCAATACTGCAAAACTGAAAAATAATTCAGCATGAAAGGTGACATTACCTGACACTGTTTCTTAATAGCAGTCTGACAAAACTCTTTGAAACAAGACTGAAGGTTTGTATGACTATTCTCAATAGCCTTTGCTGACGTCTCCAGACAGCATGCAACAATCTTGTCAGTGTCAGAGATCTAAAAAATAAAAGGAGGATGGCGGTATACATTATGTACAGTTCCAATGTATATGCTTCTAAAATAAGGCTTATACCTTACCTGGGACACTCTTCTTTTCAGGTCTCGGTCTAATAAACCCTTCCAGCTTTCAGAGACGCCTGGTATTGAACACTCAATCCCATACAAATCATTCCACAACTACAAAGAAGAATTAACAAAACCAAAAATGACTATTTTATAGATCCAGTCACCTATCAAGTTTTCTGACCTAAAAAAAATTGGTATTGTACAAAGACATTTGACTGATAAAGAATCTAAAAGACACAAATTGACCTCTTGGTATAATTCAAAGAACATCAAACAGTGTCTAAAGAAGTTTCACATTCTTAAAATCTAGCATAACCTTTAAGTTGATCGGTTGTACGGATTACTACACCTGTATTTCTTCAGGGTAAGCAAATTTAGACTCCTTCATCAGAGGATTGTGTAGCAGCCCATCTCTCCATTTACTGAAATCCATTTGAATTTCATTAAGCATGGACAAGAGCTGATTTTGCTTTCGTTTCATTTCCTCCCCACCCTGCAAAATAAAATAATTTGCTTACAAATACCACCCTTAAAATGACTTTCAGGAAGATATCAATGATACAGTACCTTTGAAAAAGAATCATGAAGAATTTCAGCCGTTTTAAGTAGGAGTTTGAATGAGAGCACTGTGACCCTGTATTGTGGGACAAGTCGAGTGATTTTGCAAACACTCTTGTGAACATTTCTGCAACACCGAAAGATTAGGCCAGATAACTTGGGCTCCGTGATTCTGTGATTAAAGAAATTCTGCATTAATACCTGCCTAATATCAAAGTTTTAAGAACAAGCTTACTATGTTTAATAAATACCACATTTAATAAACTTGCACACCGTTCTCTGTCCTCCTCAACCCTTTTCAACAAGAGGTTAAGAACCTTTTCAGTTGCCTGCAATTTAATAAAGCACACATTTGTTGGTATGAAAATGTTCTCTCTGTGCCAAATGCAAAACCTGTAGAGCAAACTATGTGCCTTTAATTAGGTACCTCCAGGTTTTTTTCTGTGCGGTTGTGATCAGTGTTTTGTTCAGCCTCCTTCATTCTATACATCAGGCTCTGGATCAGGAGTTCAGGAACAATTCCTGTCAACTGGACAAACTCGGGGACATCCTCAAAAGCCACCATGGAAAGCCAGCTTTTCAACAAGTAAGGATTATCCTTGGTCATTGATGAGTGATCTTTGATCAGTTGATGGACTATCCTACAATTTTAGAAACAACATATGTAATATGCCTCATATTTATATTCAAGTCATAAAATTTTGAGAAATAAAAATAAGCTCCTCTAAAAATATTTGGACAAACCTCCTTTTGTCAGAGAGTCCTCTAATTTTCTCCCTGAAAGATTGATACTCTATGTTTTCAAGCCCTGCCCATCTCTGTTCAATCATAGCTGAGTCTGGATCTGACATTGCTCCTGGCTTTCTCAGTAAATGAAGGACTGGAACAAGTAGCACCACTTCTGAGATCAGCTTCCTTGCACATTGATTCATCAGTCCCGTCACAGTGCTAAAAAAGCAACCAAAATTATGATGACATTGCGGTGTCTTTTAAGACATACCTATGTAAAGCAATAACAACTATTCAGTAGGCAAGGCTTTGTTTTATAGTGTGCATTAGGGGACACGGATAAAATCAAATTATCTGAAACTACAGATTTATCCAATAAACATTACTCACTAGTCAATTAAAGGTACGGCTGTTAGGGTTGTTTGCATTTCTCCAAGAGAAGCAGTCATTTCAGAGACTACTTGGCAGAGTTTGCCCCAGTCCTTTGTGCCGAGATCCACACCACAGCCACAGCACACCTGGAACACCGAGAGGGCCACTTCCAATGATTTGGTGCCAGACGAGCTCTCTGAAGGTTTCCCTCCAGATCCTCCTTTCAAAATCCAACTCAGTCTACTAGAAATCAGTTCTGAGACCTAAAACAAAGAAGGCAGAGCTATAATTCTTCTACTCTGTTAGGATAGTCTTTCGAAAATGGAATGAAGAAAGCCACACCTACTTCTATTTGAGAAGGGGAAGGATGCTCTGGAAATTTCAAACGTCTCATGACTGACTGAAAACCTTGTTTGTAACTGTTTAGGTGTTGGATAAGTGTCTTGTTGTCTTCATCATTAAATGACCCCCATTTCTTAAACACTCTGTCCAGCAGTGCATGTGCAGAGGTCTCCCAGCGTTTGCAAATTTCTTCTTGCGCATTCTGAAAGATCCAGTTCGTCACCCGTTCTTTAACAGATCTTGAACTTGAACTTATGTAACCTTCATAAAGGTGCAGCTCTTGAGAGGAAACAACACAGATCAGGCATTACATCACATACAGTGTACAATGATTTACCAAAAAAAAACTTATGTAACACTTTCAGTACCTTTTACTGTATTTTCAGTGGGGACATAAACATGTCTTAATGCTGTTTCCATAATGGGGTCATTTTGTTTCTGAACTGCATATCTATATTCTATTGGAACACCCCTGTCAATGCCTTGCCAAAGTGAAAATGTTGCTTCAATCAAATAGCCTTCCTGTTGTAGACCCCTAAGCAAAAAGAAATGACATTAAAGTAAAAAACACTTTACAACACAAAGATCACATAACTTTTACATGTTATAGTACAATTCAAATTTTATTTGCTACCTATAGGCTATAATATAGGCAAATATGTTATCATTATAAATTAATGAGAGACTTACAAAAAATATGTAATCTGTAGTTCAAAGACTCCACTCCCTTGAAGGAGCAAAAGAGAGTCATGCTGTCTGTCAAATCTGAATTTTTTGTCCAGAACAGCATAAATGTAGAAAGTGAACACTGGCTGTTCGGCTGGAGCCCTCACTGGGGAAGGTTTTCTATGGAAATAATATTATTATTATTAGAGGTCATATTCTGTATCCATTTAGGTTAAATGTTTGATTTGATAAGTGCATTATATTATAATTTTGCAAACCTTCTTTTGCTATTGTCCTGAACTGTTGCTGTCTGATTCCTCTGCTCCTTAGACTGTTCAGTCTTTCCCGCTCCAGCAGCTGCTGCATACGATTTTGGTTCTTCTGTTATTGACTTGAGTTTAGTGTCCTTTTGTGAATCTCCTTCCGAACATTCTTTATTTGCAACTTTGTCTTTCTGATCGTCTCCATCTTGTTTTCTGCAACCATCTGATAGTTTGGTCCTTTCTTTTGTCTCCTCTGTAGGTTCCCTTGTTTCACCCACTTTCCTTTTCTTCCTCTCAACACTTTCATCCTTTTCTCCATCACTTTCCTTTCCTTTGTTCCTTGACAGACCAGTTTCCACCTCCATCTTAACATCTTCAGGACCGAGTTCTGTTGACACTTCTGTGGTCTCAGTGTTGCCATTGAGCTCTGTTTGTGTCTGTTGTGTTGCCTGACTAACAGTCTCCGTCTGAGTCTCCTTGGTTTCCAGCCCACTTGGGCTTGTTTGAGTCTGAGCATCTTTACTCAGCGGTTCAGGCTCTGTTGTGCCCGTGCTGTGCCCACCATGGCCTCTGGATCTGGATCTGGCTGAGCTTGGGTGACTAGTATGCTTGCATTTCGTTTGGCTCTGCGAACGTGCTCTGGATGATGATGTCCTACCATCTCTTTTTTGGGCCACCTTCTTCTGTGCACCTGCCTTTCCTTTCTCTCGACTCTTTCTCTTCCTTGTCATTTTCTATTGTCTCACAGCTTGTGGCTTCCTGGTTGTTGCAAAAGAGGTTCAAGTGTCAAAGATTCTCTAAGATAAATATTTTATAAGTATGTATAATATATAAAAATAAACATAACAATTGTATGCATTTTAAAATTAAAATTCATTTTTGTTTTACTATCGGCCTACTGCCATTAATCAGAAGTGAGGGAGGTACTGCTGTATTTGCAGTGCTGTTTTTTTTTTTAATATCATATGTCATAGTCTGCTTTACAGAAACCACAGTCTAACCATGTTAAGGAGCCAACCACGATTTTACCTGTGGTTATTATGGTCTTATTGCGAAAACTACGGTTAAAATATGGTTATTATACAACGACTACGGAAACTTTTCATAAGGGATCACAGAATATTGCATTGCCTCAATGACTGCAACGACATATCTTCTAAAATTCATAATAAGGTTTTATGTTTTTCCTCAGCTCAAAACTTAAATAACCATAACTCATAACCATCTCTGCTCATCAATAACAACTTCCTCATAACTTCTCTTAGGTTTCCTTTATCAGAAATAACACAGCCTCACACATTTCCCGAAAAGAGAAATCTAAAAAAGTGTCTTAATACAGTTAAATGAGGACAAATTTGAGTGAAATATAGAATTCAAAACAGCACATTAGAAAAAATGAATGAATCATAAACCTCGTTTGCAACAAAACGAGTGTCTATAATATTAACAACAAAATAAGCCTACATTATGACTTACCTGAATTGACCCTTGGCATTGTAAAAAGATGACACATGCATGTTTTGGAGAGTCACTCTCCCTGAATAGTCATCACTCCTGTCAGCAAACCGATCTATTCGTTGCAGTTCCCCTCAGTTCGGCTTTTTATTGCATTCGCTACACTTTCAGTTTCGTTTCACCAGCTAGTTTCTAGACACTGGCCGTTCCCTCTTTACAACTAACGAAAGCTTCACTCATGAATATTAATCTTATCCTTAAGCTGACGTTGCATGACCATGCATAGTTTTATTTTATTACTAGGGAGGGCCTATATTTGAGTTAGTTTAAACTAAAATGTAGGGGAATAACAATTATAATTAGGGTCGATACTTGGGGAAAAATAGTTTAAATATATCACATTTAAAACAAGATATCACGGAACATTTATTTAACGATAGCAAAAGTAAATTTCTTAATTAAATTAATGTTTATCTCTGTTTTATATGAAGAGTTTATTTACAAAAACAGATAACTCCGTTTTTATAAATTTTCATAAATCATCTTTTTTATTGTGTTATCATGTTTTTATTGTGTTAGTCAGGCCTGCATTTTTTTGTTGTTGTTGTTATTATTATTTAATCAAAACAACCCAACTGCAGTTTGATTGATATTAACTGGAATGCAGGATAAAAAAACAAACAAACAACAACAACAAAAAACATGATTTTTGAACATTTTTTAAAACGGAGTAATCTGTTTTTGCAAACGAACTCTTCATATATATATATATATATATATGGGATGGGAATACACCGAGGATGGGAATACTCTGAACCCTACTGTAAATAGATTTATACAAACTGAGAAAGTCAAAAACCATTAGGTTATGCCGCACTCTCTCCTATTATTTTTTTATATTATTATTGTTAAATTGTACTATTAAATGAACATTCAAAATATTCTAATAACATAATGTTACTGTAATATTTAATTATTACTATGACTGAAGGAATAGGTACCTTAAAAAGGATCAAGATAGGGCTCAGTTCCTGGGTTATTTCATGCTAAAAGGTGGATTAATATTTCATCCTCACATCCACAAAAAGTGCTAATGTTAACATGAACCATCTTAACGACAGTACACTTCAGAAGAAATATTTCCATCATGTGTCAATATTTCATGCCAAGGTTTACATTATACAAAACAAAATGAAGTAGACCATTCACTTTTGATGGTTTTTTAATGCTGTTAATTTTTGCATTAATTCAGGGGTATTTGTGTATATTATGTCTTAAAATTACAATAACTTGCACATGTAACACACTCATGAGTTTACAGTAAAAACAAAGATTAAAGGACACATTCATATTTCACATTTAATTTTCAAGCATTTTCAACTGATACCGAGTTGGTTTATGTATTGTGGCTTATGCTAAAGTTATGTCTTAAAAAAAAAAAATCAGTAAACAGGTGGGGGGCAGCAAGTGTAATAATCTTGGATGATTGTTTTCAATTTACTTTTGATTTAACTGATTTAAAGTCTGTTTGCAATTGGAGCTTTCTTATTTGGCATCTTTAGGATCCGTGTTCTGCTTGGATGCCTTTACACACACCACTTTCCTGCATGGGGACAAGAAACAACCTTAGAAACCATAGATGCAAAACCAGCCAAACTACGTATCTTTTGTTGATTGGCTGGTATATACTGATGACTGCTAACATACTGATTCATGTCAAAATCATACCATGCCTGACAGTCAAACAGCTAAGCTTTAAAATCTTATTAAGAGTGGAACCCAACCGCGTTAAACCTGAAAGCAAAACATCCCTGACCTTCTCTCTTTCTCCTCGTCCTTTATTTTCTTCTTCTCAGCTTCCACAGTCTCAAAAAACTCCCTCTCTGTACAGGCCAGAAGTTCCTCCATGTCATCTTTTCCTCCCTCATCCTCTACGGAAGAGCTATGTTTCATTTGATGCCTCTCTCTGTACTGACCTTCCAGAATCTTTTCTCTCTTGGTCTCACGTTCAAACATCTGAAATGAAGTAAAAATCCACACCAACAGCTCAGCGTACATCAGAAGGAATCGTATCCCTTTATAGTTCACACAAAAATTTAAATGGTCATCATTTACTAAAATCTCATGTCAATATGAATTTTAAAGTGTGAACGTGTTTGCATATGTGAAGGAAGTTATGTTCATGTCTCACTTCTGAGACCAGGGCCTTCTCGTTCTTCTGCAGAGTGCACAGGTCTGGTGACATCTTCAGCAGTCTAACGGTTCCTAGCTGAGATCCACAGCACACCAAAGAGTCTTTATCTCGTACACGGATGCTGTACAGAGCTTCATCACAAACCTATGAGAAAAAGAAAAACTCATAAACAGTATAAACAAATAATGATTTTATATTTAAATGGGAGACATTCTCAGTATGAGGAGATGTTTAGGTCTGACTTTGAGATTGAGAATGGGGTCCTTCTGTTTAAACAGTATGTCCCACACATCCAAGGTGCCGTCCATCTTCACCGTAAAGAAGACAGAGGGTCTGACTGGACTCCAACAGCCATCTAAGAGATAGGTCATGTGATATCTGTAGAAACAGTTTCTATGATTTTGTGATTCCAGGAGCTCTTTGTACGTTCTTCAGTTAAAAACAACAGTTAGTGAGGGAACATTTTTTTTAAAATATGATTTGATTTAATGTGTTCTTTAGCCTTTTAATTCAGAGTTAGATTGTTTTGTATTAATAATAATGTATTCATTTAAATACTTTTTAAAGTATATCAATTTAAATAAAGCATATCAATTTAAATAAAATTTAAAGTCATCCTGTGGCCCCCTAGGCCTCCAAGTTGGGAATTATTGACTTAAAATATAGTTGATCCAACTTTGCATCACAAACAGTAAAATAAAACCCATCTGATTGGTATAATTGCTGCTCTGTCAGTTCTGTATTTCAGAACAATAACAGTTTCTTACTTGGACGAAATGATGGAGGACTCTTTGATGTCCTCTGACCAGATGCGGGCGGTCCAATCAGCAACAGTCAAGAAGTTCTTCGGAAAGAAGGGGTTCCTCTGGAGGGCGTAAATGGGGCCATGGTGTCCGCTGTACATGCATACAATCGGATCATCTGTGGTCTCTAACTTGCGATTGCACGAGACCACAAGCCCCTGCTCTGTGCCCACCAGAAACTTGGCCTTTTGTAATCAAAAGCAAAAAAAACTCTCAACATGAATTTCCACAATGGAATGAGACAAACAAAATGAGAGCTGCTCTTACCATACTGTTTTCAAACTCCATTGAGACTGCACCAAGGGCATTTTCACGGTTTCCCTTCTTACTGGGATCCAGCACGAGCCGCTTGGTGGGCTCATTCATATTACGAATGTCCCAGAACAGTACCTGGTGTCAGATAGATACTTCTTTGAGTACAGTATGTAATCTGACTAATTTGAAGGGTTTGTTAGTATAGCGATCCATTCTGTGAAATATTGGTGGCTTATTTGAATGTTTTTGGACTGTTTTGCCACTGTACACAGACCTGACCATCTGTAGAAGCTGAGAAAGTTTCAGTGCCTATCTTTGTCTGCAGCCAGATGACCTTGTAGACAGGATCTTTATGGCTATGCTCAGTGGCGGACATCTGTACTGGCTGGCTGCCACTCCGAGTGTCCCAATAGCCTGAAAAGAAGGCAAACTCTCTGACTTGAGAACATTTGTGTACCTTTTCGTAAATACATTTACAGCTGTGTATATGCTGCTTTCAAACATATATCTGTGATGTTTACAATCAATGGCAAACACATAGTAGACTGTAAGGAATTGAGCATCACTGAGCTTGCACAAATTTGTCTGATGAATGGAAACAAGCACATCTCCCTATATAATCATTCATATGCAATTCATATTCACAATAAAAACCCACCGATCTGTCCATTGTAGCTTCCTCCAATAAGGATGTGAGTATCTTTGTGGTTGTACTCCAGACAAACAAGCGGAGATATAGGTTTCAGAGTCATCTCAGGTTTATTGCAAATTTCTGTAGATGAAAGAAAAAAAATTATATTTACCACATACATAAATGGTATCATCAATGAAACTGTGTATAACATACCAATGTTCCATATGTAGGAGTCAAAGCTCATATTTTTGGGCGCTCTCTGAAATTCCAGGCAAGAGTAGGCAACGGCTAGTTTATGATAATCAAGCGGATGCCAGGACAAACTGGTGGCAGTACGTTTTACTTTATTTGGGTCCCTAGAAAAAATCACATTGGATTTTGGTTAAAGTTGTGCCACATAAATCACACACTGCATCTACCTTTCTTTCTACTTATTTATTGATCCACCCTTCCATCCGAGCCAAATCATGTGTACATTAGTTGTTCATCCTAATGTGCTCTAATAAGTGTGCCCACCTTAGCATACTGATGATTCTTGCTGATGGCTCGTACTCCATTTCCTGCACCCCCTTCTCATCTTTTAAATCTGGGAAGCAATCTTCTGCATCTTTACACTGGTTGCAGTGTTCCATGACCTTCAGTTGACAAGAAGACAAGAATTCATGAAGTGATTGTGTTTCTGAGGACATGTGAGATTTAATAAGCAGTTCTGAAAAAGATGGAGATAAAAGCTGAAACCAAAGTCAAATTCAATCCAGTTATCTCACTCTTGTCTTAAAAGGATTTGTGCACCATAAAATGAAAAATCTGTCATTATTTACTCTCACGTTGTTCCAAACCCATGAGTTTTTTTCTTCCATGGAGCATAAAGGAAGACATTTGTACAGGATACTCTTGTCTATCCAATTCAAATGAATAGAGACAGCAGCTTTCAAGCTTTACAAGGATGCAAAAGCTCCATAAAAGTATAAAAGAATGACAAATATATTGCATCTGTCTCATCAAATGGGTTTGAAAAAACATGAGGATGGGCAGATGTACAGTATTTTCATCTTTACCTGAACTATTCCTAAAATTTACAGACATTTAAAGTAATGTAAACAAAATTAGCTTTCTTTAAATCAAAGTCATTCTCTTTGCTCAAGAGAGGGGGGAAATCGCTCACCAAGCTTATTCTATCATTTAAGCACATTATTGCTCACTTTGCAGTGCCTGATATACTGATTAAATGTTTATGGTGTGTTTATGGTGTTGGCACTCACGCTAGCAGTCTCCATAACCATGTGCTGACAATGCTCATCCTTCAGATATTTCTTCTTGTAGCGGGCAGTCACCTCCGTGTCGTCTGCATTGATCATTTTTGCCCACCCCCCTTCTACATGGTTTATTCCTTGTGACACTTTTTCAAATGAAGTCATTGTGCTCACCTGAACAAGTCAAACAGACATTTTCATGTTTTCATCATGTCTTAACATATTGCTTAAAAAAATATATATATAAATAAATAAATAAATAAATATCACACTGGCAATTAGATTTTCCTTGTTTAAGCATTAAAAAAAATAATAATAATAATGTTGATCAATGTTGCTGTTGTCACCTCTGACGTATCCTTGCTGAATTCTGTGTTTACTTCAGATCCACAGATCTCTTGCAGAGCAGGATCAGGTGGGATGTCCTCATGCTCCACATCACTTTCTGAAAAGTCACACGAGTGATCGATGTCCATTTTGAAAGCTAAAAAAAGGAGGGGGACATGTACTGTAAATAGGATCTTAATGGAGGTGCATGAAGATACACATTAGAGGTACATTCATATCGTTTTCTTTGATGTTTTCTTGTGAAAATTGTTTTAATTGGTAATCAATGTGTACGTTTTTCTTCTGTCCTCACTATCACTTTCCATCCTGAGTCTTTTGTGATATCTCTTTAATATCATCATCCTACATTATTTTCTCTCTGTATAATAAATAAATAAATATCATAAAAATAAAATAAATCTGATTTATTGAAAAACAAACGTAAAAAAAAAACAATCAAAATTAAGTTTGTTGACACCCTCACGTTGGTCAGTTTATATTCTCACTGGACAATAACTAACTTCTGCTCTTTATTTCCACAGAGTTTAGAGCAGGAATGACCCATAAAAACACACTGATAGCAAGACTGTCTGCTTTATTATGAACCACACTTACAGAAACGAAAGTTCAGTTGCTCCTGCAGTTCAAGAAACGCTGCCACTAGAGAGCGCTAAGCAGTTAACGTCTCAATGATGGCAAACAAGCAAGCTAGAATTAAAGCTGAAACGCAACGAAACGTAGTCTTATTTTTAGTTTTTCCTCAAAACAATTCTGTAATAATCGAGATTTCAATAAAACCTATCCTTTTATATAAAAAAATTAAGATTAAAGTTTGAAAATCTGCTGCTGACTTACCTTGCCAGAATGTGAGGAATCCAAATATAACGGACAACGATAACGACAACGTCAGTGATAAAAAAAAAAAAGGGATAAAACGCTCCCAAAACGAGTTCTATCTCCTGTATAATAGTATTTAAAATATTTTACGACGACGTAATAGCTATTATTCAATAAATTACAGTATTTTTGAACTTCCAATTATTGAATAGCATAGTAGAGAATACTTGTCTCATGAATATTAATGAGACCGTGCTGACGTCAGGTAGGCCTACTGCGCTGGACTTCACGTAACCTAATAAATTAATATTCATAAGTCAATTTATTACCATACTGTGAGAAATCTTTTATCAACCAAACAACGTTTGTAAAGAAGCCGGCGTGTTTTGCATTCTTTCTAAAACACCACCGACCACTGTAAGAATAGTCTATAAAAAATGTAATAATGCTGGAAAATGTATTAACAACTTGAAAACATGGAAAATGAACAGAAAACAACAGAATAGGCTATACAGAAAAGAATACAACAAATGCTTTTGATGAGATGATATAAGAAGCTGCCATTGCTCATCACATTATCGAAAAACAATTACAATTAAATTTTTTTTTCTTTTAAAAAGCAGCAAAAGAAGAAAAAGCTTGATCTTGACCCATTGTATATCATATTTTGTGGCTAAATGCTCCAAAAATCTTCACCCGATTTAAACAAAGACAGACATAATCACTTGATTTAAAAAATAAAAAAAAAAAATCTAGATACAACAATTAATGTACAATAAATCTGGTCTTATGCATATGGAAAATACCTTAATTAGTCCTATACTTGTGAATTATCAGGTTTCTTAATTCTTCGCACCACCACCCTATTCCTGCGTCCCTGTCTTGTGCCAGGCTCAGGTGGGTTTCCCTCTCCTTCAGGAGGTGGACGCTCTGCTCGAGGAGGTGAGTGACTTCTGCCGGTTTGTGCTTCATCCACAAATAACTCTATTCCCTCAAACTTTGTGGTCAGCTCCGCTAGTCTCTCTTTCAAGGAATTAAATTCCTTGTACAGGTCATTTAGAGCTTCAGATAATGGCTGAATCCTGAAAACACACACACACACACATAAGATGGAGCAAGCACATAAATATATTTATTTATTTACTTATTTTTTTTAAACATACCTTCCATAGTCTGGTAGCACTGTGCTGTGATCATTCAGAAGGAGGTCTTTGACTTGGGTCATGATGGCATATTTCCAGTTATCCAAGACTAAAGTGAGATTGGCGCATCCTCTCAAGTTCACTTTCTCACCTAAAACACGCACAAAAAGCAAAACATATGAAAATATTTTTTTTATTTGTATTATTATTTTCAAAAAAAGGTTTGTTAAACATTTACAGTTAATACATTTAAATATTTTACCATGGTATTATTATTCACAATATAACTTAAATGTGTTATAATTACATAACATTTCAAAAGCTTTTATAGAAAAATATAATTTTTAAAATATACATATGCAGTATTTTACCTTCAGTTTTGTA
This sequence comes from Sinocyclocheilus rhinocerous, assembly GCF_001515625.1. Taxonomy (NCBI): domain Eukaryota; kingdom Metazoa; phylum Chordata; class Actinopteri; order Cypriniformes; family Cyprinidae; genus Sinocyclocheilus; species Sinocyclocheilus rhinocerous. The sequence continues at coordinate 800,560 of NW_015642053.1, read as the reverse complement.
GTCCCACTCCACAGTCTGTCTTGCGCTCTTCTGAGCAGCTCCCAGTGAGAGCACAAAAAGTAACGGCAGTAGACAATTCATGACTCTGTACAACCAAATAAATTCAAACAGGATCACAAATGAAATTAAATCAGATGCTTAACAACTGACAATATGAAATATAAAAACAATTTGGGAGACCAGCATTTTATGACTATAATGATGTGCTTACCTGAGGCGTCTGATTATGAAAAGCCAATTAAATAATGATAATCATGAAAAAAACACACACCTTCAAATATCATTAAATATCAGCAGTATGTGTCTTTCTGGCTTTTATATTATCATTCCCACCTAATCCCGCCCAGTGGTTGGGGCTGTGTCTGAAAGTGGAGTTAAATTTCAGTGTTTAACTCACCTTGTCACACTTTCTTTTGGAAGAAAAATAGCTTTTTTAAAATCAAGGACCCATCTGTTGAGGTAGGTGTAAGGAGAGATAAAGTGTTAATTTAAGAGGACTAGATAGAATCCAGATGCGTCAGACTGAACTTCTGAAAGCTTCAGGTAAGATGTTTGAAGTCAAGTTCACTCTACCTCAGCATTCCAGCGACTCATCTGCCACACATATGAGGTCCTTCTGATTGCTGGAGGTGAAACTTCTTCAACCTTTACTTTAAGAATCATACAAACAAAAATTGACCTAGACATTTTTTTTTAAAAACATACCGTAAAATCTTCACCCTCAGGATACACACATATTTATGTTAACAAGTAACTGGTTTGTGTGACATACTTTGAACTACCTTGAAAAAGTCCATATGCTCAGTTTGTATGGGATGTATATGTAGAGCCCTTGAAGTATATCTAAAGCAATATATCAAGCAGCACAGGGCCCCATCTGGTCTACCCTACCATAAAAATGAATCAACTTTTGTATTTTTTAACCAAAAAGTTGCTGTTGAAGGCTAAACTAATTCATTCGTTATTTACGAACACAAAATCAGGAAATAAAAAGACAAGACCACGGCATCCAAAGGAATTGGTTTTATTGTTGTTGAACTTTTTTCTAGTATTTAAAACCCCAAAACCAATTGAAAGCATACAACTCAGGACACCTGTGTTTTATGACAATGGGGCCTAAGCACGGCTATCTGCACCTCAAACCTCAAAACTCTTAAAGCAAAAATCTGATTTCAATCTGTGAACAATGATGATCAGTGTGTGCCCATTTAAGTGAACCAATAGACTGAATCTAGAGTGTTGGAAATTATGAGTTTGAGAATATTGAATTAACTCTACAAAATATAACACAAATGTAAACATCTAGATCATTTCAGAGGGCTGAAATTCTCCTGAATGCATATTTAAGAGATGTCTTTGGGCTGGTTTCTAAAACATTGATTCGTGGCCAAATGAAAATAGCTGTCAGAAGACAATATAACCCTGTTTCCAGCCAGTAAAATCTATCTGCTGAACTACACAGACCAGTGTAGAAGATCTGAGGCTGGTTTAAAAAAAAAAGTCCAAAGCAAAGATGTCAATCAAGTGGAATAAGTTTAGACTTTTGCTTTTATATTTGTAGCTCTGTTCTTCCCTATCAATCAATCAATCTCTCTTGATCTCCACCATATGTGGAGCCGACAGGTGAGAGAGCGTGTTCAAAGACGGCCCTGACAGAACCCTTTGAAGGTGCAACGGTACAGGCTCCTTAAGGGCTGAACGGTGGAATCTCCACAACTGAAATCTGGACAGGTGCCAGGGGGACAGAATGGGAAATTGGTAATGAAAGGGCGATGACAGTGAAATGGTGCGGAAAAGGGTACCAGCACCAAAGTTGAGTGGCTACAGTTTTTTGCAAAGCAAACATAAACCAATCCACATTCGAAGCATAGCTTCTTAAGCTTTCAGAAGTCAACAGTCAATTGCAATCTTGAGGAAAAGGAACCTCTGCAGCCAAACCAACCATTCGAAAATAAAGCAAGCACGCGTGTTCGGTGAAGAAAGTGTTTTAAACTACGGTTGAAGATCTAAGAAACCATGATCAGTGCTGCAAACCACAAAGCTCCTTCAGCTGCATGTTTACTTCAAAATGGGCTTGAAAAAGTAATTTCCCTCAACATATAAAATCTTTTGAAATTAAATAACAGCATTTTTCCTTCTGTTTATTATTTACACAGCATCTTCAGTGAGAGTTGGGGAAAGACGTTTAACATCAGATGTTTCACCAATGGTGCTGAAAGGTTAGTTTGGACCACGAAGGGAGATGAGGAAGGTGGAAGGAGCTTCGCCCAAGTGCTTGTCTAAATAAAAGTCCCAGAATGCACTGGGCTCACACAGAGAGTGCTACATGGGTACAACCCATCATCTTCAGCCATCAATCATCATCAAAGTGATGCAGCCCACAGCGTTGGATCGGGCGCATATTCGGGCACGCGGCTGTCATCGGCATTTAGATGCGACACAGTCAGTGAGGGAGGCGAGGAGTTAAGGATTAGGCATACTAAATCGGCAGGAATACAGGGAAGCACGCCCACTCTCACTGCTGTTCCCGGTGGGATGTATGGTGCAGCCCGGATTCGTGGGGTTTTAGCTATGGGGCAAACTGCACATCTCGCAGTGCTCGGTGCCAGGTTGGTTCATGAAGGTGCAGTGGAGGCAGGACCACACAGCTGAAGAAGACTGCGGGAGAGTTGGGCCGCCCATGGCATAATCTAAAGATCCCGACGGCTGCCCTCCAACTGTGCCTGGGATTAACAAAAGAAACATGGTCTGCTAGTTGGAAAACCTATTGAAGAAATACTGAAAAACTGATGAAAAGCACAAGTTGAATCACTTAAATTACTAATTGGAAAAATCAACTAAAACTGAAAAAAATAAAAATAATAATTAAACTTAAAAACTGTGGTATTAAAAAAATAACAAAAAAAGAACACAAAAAATGATGAAAATAAAAAAATTTAAATGAAAACTGAAAACATAAAAATGAAAATGAAAGCTAAATATCAATAAAAACATTAACATTATATAAATAATAGTAAAATAACACTGTTCAGGACTACTCACTGCAGAGCTGCTCGATTGTGGCCCACTGCTCAGATTTCTTCCAGGTTTGAGCCAGCTCCTCATTGGATGTCTTCACTGCATCCAGCAGAAGCCCAATGCTGTCCTGTAGACATCAAAGAAAAGGAGATTAAGTTGTCAGGCAAAATACATATACAAACTCTTTATAAGAAGAAATTAATACTTTATAAAAATAATTTTTTTTTTTAAAACCAATCAAGGTAAGTGGGAGAATATGATGTGTGGGTATATATATATATATATATATATATATATATATAAATTCAATGAAAAACTCACCTGTAAGGGCATGACCTCATTGGTGACGAGAAAGAGAAGCAGATGGAAGTCTGAGACGATGTCCAGGAAGGAGGAGGAGGAAGAACACTGGGAAAGATACGTCGCTAAACTGTGGAAGTCCTGCACACACACAAACAATTTTTAAGTCAATATTTCACAAGAACTGTACATTTGACCACAGTAAACAGAATTAAGAGTTTTATGCTCATCTTTAACAAGAAAAGCTGTGAGACGTCTCCAGACATGATACAGATCTAAAACATCATTCCTAGACCCTAAATGTGTACCTGGGTCTCTCCCAGAGCATCTCTGTTTTCGATGGGGAAGCGAAAAGTAGAGGAGAAAGTGAATACAGGGTCCTTTGGGAAAGTGGTGGTGATCTGAAAAAACAGAGGGTTAAATAGCAATAATAAACAAAAGACAAAGACAGTATTAAAACTCAAATGTTTACAGCCAGTTTAATGTTATGTACCATCTATTGGACATGGCTTTCTATTGGGCTTTAAAGACCAGCTATCCACTTATGTCTTTGCATCAAAGAGGACAAGATCTATATCTAATATTATTAAAAACGACTTCCCTATACCATTGGCTTTTTGACAGATGTGTAGGCTGAAGGTCTAGATTTGATCAGTGCAAAAGTATGTAGTTATAATAACATGACAACAACTCACGTCAATGATCAAGTACTCCACTGGCAGCGGTCGGGCTAAATATGTGATGTCATTGCCGAATTTGTCTTTGTCCTGGAGGTGAAGAAAAAGATTGGAAAATGTGAACCTTTTCATGCCTCACTGACAACTAATCCCATGCATTCCTGTGGAAGTAGTGACACTGATAAGACTGTTTATGCCCAAAGCAACAGAAATATTAACTTTCATTCCTTCTGTTTTATGAAATATGAAACGCTCAAGTAAAAAGAAGCTCAGACTGTTTAGAAACATCAGTCAAACCCTGCAAGTGATATGATCAAGGTTACAATGACATGCTGGAACAGAAATGAGAAAAGTTACACTTCTGTTTAAAAGTTCAGGGTCAAATACTTTTATTCAGCAAAGGCGGCATTATATTGATAAAAAGTGACAGTAAAGACTTTAACATTACAAAAAAAAATCTAATTAATGCTGTTCTTTTGAAATTTCTATTCATTATATATATATATATA
>NW_015642053.1:772488-795751 GCF_001515625.1 Sinocyclocheilus rhinocerous | reverse complement strand
TCTGTAATGTGTTCCAGGAAGAGCGAGCAGCATACTTAAACGCCTTTTTTCCCAGCTCAGTTCTAACCTTTGGAACAGACAGAAGGAAAAGATCCTGTGAACGAAGATTGTAAGTCCCAGTATTATTTACACTGATGTAGGTCAGAAGGTAGGATGGAAGTACACCTAAAATAGCTTTGTATATGAAGATATACCAATGTTGAAATCTCCGCATTGATAGAGAAGGCCATCCAACACGTTCATACAGTTCACAATGGTGAGTGAGGACTTTAAAACCAGTGATGAACCTCAGAGCTCCATGGTATACAGTGTCCAGTGCATGTAAACTTTGAGACGAACCATGCATGTATAAAACATCACCATAGTCAAGTATAGACATAAAAGTGGCAGCAACCAGCCTCTTTCTAGATTCGAACGAAAGGCAGGATTTGATTCAAAAATAAAACCCTAATTGAAGTTTTAATCTTTTTGCTAGCTGCTGAATATGAAAGGTAAAAGAAAGAGATTCATCTATTAAAATACCAAGATATCTGTATTTAGAGACACATTCAATCTTCGTTCCCTGGGAAGTGAGGATTGAAGGCAGATTTGATTTGGATTTCAAATTTGAAAAAAGCATGACTTTTGTTTTTTCAGCATTTAAAACAAGTTTTAAATCATAAAGATTCTGTTGGAGCGATATATATATATATAAGCATTTCCAACATTGATAGCACCTAATCAAAATGAATCAAATTAGAATGAACTCTTTCAGATTCAGATTTCCCAACACAGAAAAAAATAACATTTTAAAATCTATTAACACAGAAACAGTTGTTATTTTATACCATAACAATATTTCACAATATTAATGGTGTTTTTATTGTATTTTTGATCAAATAAATGCAGACTTGGTGAGCATAAGATGCGTCTTACCAACCTCAAATGTTTGAATGGTAGTGTATGTGCATGCATGCATCCCTGATGCATATGTCTTTAGTAACATGCTGTGTGATTGATCATCTGTAGTAGGAGTGTTTTAGTCCAGTACCTTATAGAAGACATCAGGGACGTATTGCTCTGTGCTGGACTCTTTGGCATAGCCCAGTTCAGGCACATCTTTGCAGGGCAGTAGACATTCATCCCTCACCAGAGCCATGCACTGATTGGACACTTGATACCCTTCAAAGTGCACCTGGTTATCGGGACCACCTGTCAACGCATAAAAAAAGCTAGTCAAATCCATGCTCTATTTTTCATGACACTATTTTCTTTTAGCACTAAACCTGTTAAGTTTTTCCGGGTACCAATAAAATATTCCGTGCAAAAAATGTCATGGACTGAGACTGATTTATCGGCCTTGAACTAAATACCACACAGGCTTTTGACACAACCACATGCCTTAATTTATCACCACACTGGATAACCGAACAGCAGCAGTAAATCTTGCGCAAAGGAGGAAGCTGCATACCTGTTGCCACCACTGTGACAAACTTGGATCCAAAATGGCCATCCGGGGAAAGCCGACACGCGTTGGCATGTTGGTTCTGGAAGTGTCCAGCTGTGATGCACTCCTCTGCACTCAGGAAGTATGAATCCTAAACAGGTGACATAAATCCACTTGGTTAATAATGATCTCAGAACTCACCGTGTAGTTAGTTAAATGCTCATCTTCTTTTCCCAATTCACCTTGTTTCTGGTGTAGCGGACTGTGCCTATCCTAGTGTCCTCTGACAGAAGATCTGTGAAAATCCACCCCACCTGAAAAAATAGCCAATATTACTAATTAAAAACAGCTTTTTTTGGAAGCTGTTCCACATGCTTAGGCAGTAACAAGGGTCATAACTGATCAGGTCACTTCTATCATGCACCAGACAGTAATTTTGAAAGTATCAGTTTTGCAGCAATCTCCTCAACTGCTTCTGCCTTGGGATCTTCAATCAACTCCAAGCTGTTCTGGGTTCCAATCTGAGTCAAAGCACACAGGTGGAAAGGAAAAGAACACAAATCAGCAAAACAATACTTGACTTTTTTGAATAAAACAGTTCTATACTTGCATGATGCGCAAGAATCTACAGCAATGCAATTTATACAACTTTATTCATCGTTAGGGGGCAATTTGGATTAAATGGCAGACATGGTCAGTGAACTGTAACATTGTATTCCAGATCAAATTTTATCATTGGTTTGAATTAAATTCATTGATATGAACAATTGGAATTAAAGTATTCAATGATTTGAATTATATATTATTATTTTATTAAATTATTTTAATATATTGCCACTCCTAGTTTCCTTAAAGTTGGAAAGAGAGTACTGTCGTCATTTAAGCAGAAACAACAGAAATATCTTCTGACAAGGGGCCTTGAAACAAAAAAGTTTGAAAACTGCTGCCCTAAATGTTAGTCTTTCATTGCCCTCTTGTGTTTATCTGGTATCATTGCTTAAAGAATAAAAGCTTAGAGAATCAATCACTCAAAGTTATGAAAACTTACTTAATGCTATTGTTTTATTTGAAGTAAAAAAAAATGCTGGGCCCCTGATTGTGTGTCAGAGCTGAGTCTCTCACCTGAGGAGGCTCATAAATGGCGGCAACCTCTGCTCGAATGCCGAGAGGGATGTCTTTGTGCTCGGTGTAGCGTCCATACAGGTACCCCATCCGCTGATTACCCGTCTTCCTCCAGAAGTCGAGGAAACGGTCCGCAATGGTGTGATTCTCAAACATGATGTTGTCCACATGTCGATATTTCTACAGTTTCATCAGATCAAAACAGATAGAAATATGACACTGCCCCTCAGGGAGCGCTCATTTACTTGCCGAGCACGAAACAAAGAAGCAGCGGGTTCATTTTTAAAGCAAGAAATTGATTAGTGAACAGTTTGTCTGTATGTAATGTAAGAGTTAGATGAAAGTAAAGATGTTTATGATGCAGACTAGACTTGTGCCGGTATTCGGTAATGCGATATATCACGGTAATGAATATGCACAATATTGTTATCGTGGGCACTTCTAAATACCGTGAATAATTATATATTACAAATTATTCAGAATTTTGAATGCATTTTAAGAATACGTTTCCCATCAACTGGTCAAAATGCACAACACTGCTGTATGCTGCGTGAAAGACCATGCGCACTCTGATGTAAATAAGCGCGAACTTTAATCTGTGTAAAACTTTTAACTTTATACATTTTTCTGTATTGCTTTATTGCATTTAAATGTTCAGTTATTTTTGTTATAAGAAAAAAGTTATTAAATCTGTTATACTGTATTATGACAGCACTTAAAAAAAAACAACTAAATTTCAATATCGTGATAATACCGTATACCGTGATAAAAGCATTAGCAATTAATCGCAACATGAAAATTTGATACCGGCATATCCCTAATGCAGACTGAGAGGAGTTGTGTACCTGTCTGTTGAGAGTGATGGCGCTGGGTTGGCACTTGGTACAGATGCCCTCTGGCCAGGGCGGATGCCCCTCACAGCCAGATTTAATCTTACAGCTGATATTCTCAAGCGCCACAAACTTCCCCCTGAGAGACAAGAAAACTTTATTAAATCACTCTATTCCCACAACCTTATTTAAGTGAGAGTAGAGAGCTCTCAAAAGCACTAACTTGTCTGCTCCGCCGGTGAGTTTCCGGATGTAGGCGTGAAAGGACATGTGCTTGACCGGTGGGTCGAGGTGGTTCAGATAGTCTTCATCAAAAGGCTATTGAAACAGAAAATGAAAGATGAGATGGCAACTTTTGTGCCATGCAGCAATTATATTTTACAAAATAACCAAATACATTTTCATGACCTTTTAGGATTTTAATTATTTTCCATAACTCTCCCAGGTCTAGATATCACACTTTTAAAGCAAGTTTTTCATAGTTTTTCTAATGCGATGGCGCCGCAGACGGCAGCCTCAGTGTTTGGCTCTCCAGTGTTTGTACTGTTTTTGTTAGTTTTTCCTGTTTTTTGCTTCTCAAACACGATCAGTTTTACCAGGGATGAGCTGCTGAACATTCGGCAGAACACACCACACAATCTTATACCGGATTTCGTTTATTCGTTTTTTGTGGTTTATATTTATGCATGTGTATTTTATTCACATCTCATTTTTATTATCTGTGTGTTATTGTTGTCTCCGTGTACTGGAAGCTTGTGACACTATAACAAATTCCTTGTATGTGCAAACATACTTGGCAATAAAGCTCTTTCTGATTCTGATTCTGATTTTAAAAATCCCTCACATATCCAAGTTTTCTGTGACTGTATAAATAAAAATGATAGTTGTTGAGGCAACAACATTTTAAAAAGTATATGTTTCCAACTTGGTTTTTAGCTGTATTAGCTTATTTTAAATCATTTTAAGTCTTGAGAGTTTACTGAGGTGCCTTGGTTGAGAGCCACTGGGTTAGACCCATCAGTATTCTTGTGTTCCAAGGGGAGGATCACAAGTTCTTACCTCTAAAGGTACGCAGTGCACACATTTCCCCATGAGACCGTGCCGGCACCTGAAAAACAATGACAAAGATTGCTTTATAAACATATAAAAATATGTCTACAATACTCTGTAGTTCTCATATTGCAATGAATTATTCAGTAGGTTGCATTATGCAGTACCTCCAAACTATGGCATGAAAATAACTTCAAGGCTTTGGGAATATATGCTATAAAAACTGTTTCCAATGCAGTGTGGGAAGTGAGGCAGACTTACAGCTGGGGGTCTCGGTTTCTGTAGATCTTTCCCTCTTGTTTGGACAGATACTGGTCAATCTCGTCCTCTTGGATCTGTAGTGCAGAGTGTGAACGGGATAAGGAAGATGATGATGAAGAGGATGGAGGGAAGGAAGGGTAGGAAGAAGAATTGTGAGGCTGAGCTGTGTCCATGTTCTCACTGGAGGGTCCAGCTGAGGATGGGAAAAGAAAGAGCATGTCGCCATGCCTAAAAGACAGAGGAAAAACAACTCAGTTATGTTTATGCATGTAAACACACAACGTGCACAACTGAGTAAAGCCAATCGGTCACAACGGCACACTTACTTGACTTTCAGCAAACTGAGGGTCTTGTTCTGTGACAGGATCTCTCCAGTCTTGTTCCGGTTCAGGTAAATAGAGAAACCATTTGAACTGAAGCCAAACTCTTTGGCAACCTGGCAAGAATGTAGCAAAGGATGTCAGAAACAAGAAGCTGACAAGTCTTTCATTTTGTTCCTGGAAATGATGGATCTAACATTACTGCTGCAATTGGACATTCCTTGTCCATTTCTCTTATCCCTGTTTTGGAGCATCCACTAATAAGCTGATAAAATGTAGACATGTTAAATAATACAGACATTCAAAATGTGTAAAGACTGTTTGTCTTTCAGAGATTGCTCAAACTCTAATGAAGTTATGAGAGTACGGTGCATGAGAGAAAGAGGAAAAGAAAGTATTTGAGATGATGGTGCAAGAAAAAAAAAAAGATTATACACTCCTCATTTTCAAACACTTTATACATATGCAATGGAAAATCTATTAACCAATTATTAAGCTACTGAATCTAGTGGAAAGTCTACTAGTAGAATGTACACAGGAAAACAATGCATCTTTCAAAGATGTGATGCCACTGACATAGCAAATCCAGTCTTTAAATTCTTCATCTAAAAGCACCTACACTACACTCACTTATAACTCATTTCATAGGACACCTGTCCAAAGTGAACTCATTCGTAGCTCGACAGGCTGTTCCGAATTTAAACTAGATATAATTCACTATGAGGTGGTTCTGGTAACAAGATAGCCTAATTGAGAACAGTACTCTAAAAAAGTGCAGTCTCAGAAACAAATTGATCCATCATGTCCAAATGACTGTCCATTAGGCAACCGAAAACCCAGCAGAAGACCGATATCTTTACTAATCCAATCAGCAAAAGCTTTTACTGGTCACTCAGGGCACTGTGTCCTAAATTTAACTTTTAACTGTAACATACTACCCTGTTAATAACGTTCAACATGGAGGCCTTTTTAAAAATACAGTGTGCATTTCTTTTAATCCATGCACCAGAATACAAGATGAACAAGCACACATTTTTCAAAGCTAGAGTTCTCTTTCCTGCCATTTAATCCCAAAATCAAACTGTGAGACGGTCTCAATTGATCGCCGACTCACTCTCCACCCTCCTGCTGAGAGACATGAATCTTTAATGGGCCCTGCAGTGTCTACATCAGGCAAACACAAACCCTCTGGCCGTCTCAAAAGAGCCTTCAGCACCTTAAACTACCAACATCCTCTAAGACTTCTATTATACTACAATTTACCCTGCCAAATGGCATAATGGTCAAAGATTGACATTAAGGTAACTACTGAATTATTTTGAATATTGATTACCTACTACTACTTTTCTACTAAACATACAACTAAGTCAGACCTAGAAATATAATTTTATGAAATATAGCCATTTTTAGATACCAAATAAAAAAATAGAAATAAACTATAAAGGCCCTACATTTTATATTAGAGGCATTTTGGTCACTTTCAATGGGATTTTGGCCACAAGCCCTGGTTCATTCCTGAATTTGCTGCAAGCACACCGCCCATCAAGCTTTGCACCACAGCAGAAATGTGTGTCACTGCAGCGTATGGACATAGGTCTCCTTTTTCAGAGCCGCCTCATTAATAAATCAACATTCAGCAGGAACAGGAGTCTGTGCCGCCACTTTATAAGAACTCACAGGATTTGATGCTGTGCTTTTGTTGTAGTGTTATTCTCAGCTTCTTCACAGACAGGCTATGAATGTAACCACTGCATAAGTGCAGAGGCATGACAATGGATACTATCTGGGGTGAATAGTAACACCTCTGTCATAACTATAGAGAAAGGAGAAAATTAATTTGACAGTATATTTAATACTTATTCTATGAGTTTGCTACATGATTTTTTTTCTTCTTGCACTAAACTATTTTTAATCCACAGCTTCAAAGGCTGTTTGATAAATGTTATATTCCATTTTTGGAGGAAATATATTATATGCTACTGTTTAAAAATTTGGAGTTGGTAAGACTTTTTTGATGTTTTTGAAAGCAGTTTCTTATGCTCACCAAGTCTCACCAGGGGCTGGTTGCATAAACTGTTTAGAATATATTTTTTTTCTTCAAGACCGGTCATAACTTTTTAAATTCGGTTACAAAAAAGATAGATTGGTTTAATTTGCATATGAAAAATAAGTCTGATTACCCCTTGTCTATTGCTAGTTGGTGAAACTAGTTCTTAAGACACAGTCTTACATAGTGACTACGTTTATGCAACTGGCCCCAAATTGGGAAAAACAGTAATATTGAGAAATATAATTATAATTAAAAATATTTGTTTTGCATTTTAATATATTTTAAAATGCAATTTATTCATGTGATAGCAAAGCCATGACACTTTAGAAATCACTCTAATACGCTGAATTGGCAATCAAGAAATATTTATTATTATTATCAATTGTTGAAAACAATTGTGCTGGTTAATAATTTTGTGGAAACGTTGCTTAATGCTTTTTCAAGATTCTTTGATGTATAGAAAGTTAAAAATAACTAAACTTACTTGAAATATAATTTTTTTTAACATTATAAAAGTCTTTACTGTCACTTTTTTAAAAATTAAATGCTTCCTTGCTAATATATACAGTAGTCAACATTTGAAGTGGATCAAAACCTTTCATCCAAGTTGTCCTAAAACCAAAATGTGTTCTTGTCTTAGGACAACTTTGATGAACTTTTTTGATCCACTTCAAATGTTGACTACTGTATATAGCATATACACAACACACACATATATACATAATGTGTGTGTGCCCTACTGTCATTAAAAGGTTTTAAATAAGATAATTGTACAATATATGAGAAAGAAAATAATATCACAGAGTGAGGTTCCTTATACCTTCTTGAGGAAACCTGCAGCTGTCTCACGTTTTGTTGAGGTGATTTTTTTCATTCCCTCTGGAGACTGGACACGGATGATCTGTCAATGAATAAACATAAGGGAAGGGAAAGTAAGTTTATGGTTACTACAACAGGTATGTTTGTTGTTCAATCATATGCTTGTTTCTCACACAGATCTAGCACAGAATTACTCATACAGAGAAGTTACAAGTTGAAACAAGATGAGAGCTCAACTACAAATCATCAAAACAAGCCAGTATGAATAAGAGAAAACAGGTGGTTGGAGAGCAGACCATTGACATTTGACGTTCAATAAACTGTCGCAGAGGGTATGCATGCCACACGAATCCATGTCCAAACAACTCACTGAATGACATAATATTATATTAACACAGAGCTACTCTCATGCTCTCACTGCTTTTTCTTAATACAAAAACCAAAGCAAAACATCATGTGTCATTCAAAGCACTTTAATAAGATACTCAATGCCATTTCACTTCCAACATATACAACTATAAGAAGCACGGAAGCTAAACAATCATATTACCTTCGATCTTAACACCTCAGCTATTTATTAAGATGAAATTCAGCATCTAGACTTTAATAAGTAGTTGACATGAAGACGAGATGCGTCAATGCATCAACCTGTGCCAAGTAAAGTCAACCACAGCAGAAATAATAAACCTCAGCTGCAAATTATAAGGTAAATAAGTCAGATGTGTTGTAAACACACACATAAATGTTTTTTTTTTTTGTATTCAATGCGTTTCTAGACGATTCTGGTTGAGTCTGATCATTAGCATTATGCTAACAATTCTGCTGCCTCATCACTGGATGACAGACTTCACTCAAACTACCGATATACACACGCAGACTGACACTTACTATGTTTTCCGCCATGTTGATGGGATGAACCGTCCCTCTTGATGTCGCTGAAATGAAAGTTGACGTATTTTAATATCGCTGTTTATATATTCTGCTCGGACCTATGCAGCGATGCCAAACTCATAGAGCCGGTGCTACATCTATATGAGTCCGGGCTATGACGGGATCCTGCTTAACGTCACCGGATAGAAACAAAGAGTTAAATGTTGTGTTCCTGTAAATGTCCGTTTATTTTTAGAGATTGTATGTATTGTTTTATTTTATTCTATAAATAAGAAACTACTTACAGCAACACATTTTTTTTAAAATTATATACATGGTTTTTGTTGCTGTGGAATTTTCCATCTAGAGATTATGCAGATGTATTGTATCAATATATTTTCTTCTGTGACATCTTATTTACACCGTAGGCTAATTTAACCTGTTTTTCATTGTTGTTTTTGTTGTTGTTGCTGTTTCTTCATTTGCATGCTTATTGGTGGTGGAACTGACTAGTTAGAAATTATCCTGAGGCTTTAGGAAAACATCTATAATATACCTTGCTTATATAATGTATATTTTGAACAGCCACACTGTATTACACTGCATTCAACACCAAGTACAAGTAGAAATCAAAACTACTCTCTGAACAAATAAAATATTTCAGCACTGACTTTAACTATATTTTATACAAGTTTATATTTTATTCACCAGGTGGTTGATTCTTTAAATATTAGCTAATGCATTACATTTGAAAAAAAAAATTATAATAATCCTTGGCTTGTAGCCTTATATTCGAACATTTTATATTACCATTAAAAACAATGTTTTTTTTTCCTTTCCCAGCTTATTGACTGTAATAATATCATATAGCAGGGCTGTACAGTGCGACATATATGTCGCACGTGCTACGAAAAACCTGGTCTGTGCGATGAATAAATTTACCACTGTAGCACGCGTGCGATAGAGTTTTGCATGTTCATAACACAGCCGCTTAATAGTGTGAAGTGATTTCGTTGTGCTTGTTTGTGTGTGTTAGATTGATTATAGGCTACTTGGTAGTTAGGGGTGTGCGATATGACGATTTTTGCATGTCTCCACGATCTGCTACAGCGCACATTCTATCAGCTGCAGTTCTGGTGCCTCCCTCCGTCTCAATATAATGTACAACGCCACATGCATTCACATCAGTGTTAGCTCAGCGGTAGAGTTACTCTCACGGGACACTGCACTTATGCGCAATCACAAAACTACATTATTTCCATCTGCTTTTTTGTGCTCTGTATGGAACATCAGTGCCTGTTTAAGTGATGAACTCCATTACTTGTGTTTGTTTTCAGACATGATAACAGACGTTTTATACTTGTGCTACAACTTTTTGGCCTGTGCTACAAAACTTTCAACCTCTGTAGCACCAGTGCTATGTGAAAAAAAAGTTAACGTACAGCCCTGTATAGGCATAAAAAACAGGCAAATAATTTTTTCTCTTTTTTTCAAGCTTTATTTTGATCTCATCCCGTAGAGAGAAATCTTCACTTTAGTCACTGATGTTGTCAACCCTCAAACATGCTCTCAAAATGGATACATGTTCAGCCTGAAACCCCATATCTGCAAAATACAGGCCTAAACAACACAGAAGAACTTCACTCAAGACTTAAGGATTCAGAAGGACACACAGTCCTAACACATATAAAGGATCTGTGCAAAAATTAACATATGTTCATGCTTGTGCAAACCACATCTTTTCATAGAATTTACTTTGGATGTATTATTTGGATACATGAGGATCTGACTCTGCAGGAAATCGGCTTTTCTTACTAAATGAAAAATCTAGAATGTGACTAAACTAATGGATGAACAAATGAATGAATGAACATAAACAAAATAGTGAAAGATAGAGCATGCAACAAACATAAACATAGGGAAATAAACACATACTTGACACAATACCAATTAAGTGAAAGAAACTCATAAATCTATGAAAGATACAGGACATTTAAATGAATAGATTAAATTATAATGAATAATATTTTACAATGAAATATACAAATGGAAAGTAATGAATACATTAGATAGAAATGATACTAAAGTGGGGCACAATGATAACAAGGAGTGTGATGATGAGGATGACAGACGATGGCGATGAAAAGAAAAAAAAAAAACACTATACAAAATGATCACGGATGAAAGAAACACAAGACATGACAGCCCAAAACTGTTCCATAACAGTCACCTGAGAGACTTACTGAAACCGAAAATTATAGCCAAAAATGAAATTGTGCCTGTATGTGTGCTAACATATAAATGCATTGAATGAAGGGGTTGCAAAGCACAAAGCAAACATGATACACGGTTCCTGAGGGTATCCTTACACAGAATACACACACACACACACAAAAAAGTACAAGGGACTGAAAAGGTCGAAGCATTAAAATCAGCAATTATTACCTTGATGGGGAAATAATGGGATGAAATAAAGTTTTGGGAATCTAATGTCGGCCAGCAGAGTGTTTCATCTCTACAGGATTTCGATCTTTTCTTATGAACTCGGCGAAGGTGGACAGAGGAGGCACCGAAGCACGTGAAATGAGAAGCCATTCATTTCACGGGCACGTGTCTTGCTTTAACTCACTCTGAGGCTGTCTTGCTTGCGTATGTTTTGTGTTCCAGAAGAAAACAGGGAGGGAGAGTAGAAAAAGAAGAAGAGAGCAAAGAAAAGAGCAGCAGTTTTTCTAGGCAAACAGAATATGATCTGACGGGATCGTATAGACTTTTCTGTTCTATAGTTTGAGCAGAACGTGTTCTTGGACTGCAAGAAAGAAAAGAAACCGGTGGGATAGATAGTAAGACAGATTTTCTTTTTGTTGATGTTGATTTTTCGTAGTTTTTCCATTTTTATAAATGTTGCGGTTTTTGGTGTTTATTCTGTTATAAAAGTTGGAACGGTCCACATGGAGACGATGGCCAGGATGGAGGCAGGTGGTTTGGGGAACATGACAGGAAAGGGTCTAAATTGCCCAGAGGATGATGGGAAGGTGACAGGCTCAGATGATACCATACTGAGCCAGCTCGTGAAGCTCCAGATGGTTGAAGGCCTCCCAGGGGCAGATGACAGTGATGTCTGTAGGTAGAAACACAGGAACATGAGTTCATCTATCAATCAAAGGGTTAACTTAAGCAGCTTGAAGGCCAGCTAGCATTCACGTCTGTTTAATCACAGTGATGTCCTAATGTCATATGGGATGTTTGATGATGCACTGAATGATCAGACTAATCATTTCAGACGAGGACAGCTTAGAATAAATGGTAGGTGATATTGTCATGAAGGCAAAACACGTGAGGAGAAATGCAGATTAAACTTACCAGTGCCTAAACCTTCCATGCCAGGGATGTCGTCTCCGAAACTATTAAAAATAAAATAAAATAAAAATAGATGTTAAATTCAATTAGATGCCTATTTTAAAATACATGATATTTTTTGAAGTCATGTTGCAGAATTATTGAATA
Source organism: Sinocyclocheilus rhinocerous (assembly GCF_001515625.1). Lineage (NCBI taxonomy): Eukaryota > Metazoa > Chordata > Actinopteri > Cypriniformes > Cyprinidae > Sinocyclocheilus > Sinocyclocheilus rhinocerous. Next base: position 783,499 of record NW_015642053.1, on the reverse strand, counting down.
TGCACAGATTTAATTATTCTTAGTGTAATAAAGCATGACTGAAGTGTGGAATATCACAAAGCCTTTACAATAATGATTTTACTGTCTAACTTACCCTTGGATACCCTTCTTTGGTGGCTTGCTCTTGAACTGGCGAGTCTGCCTCTGCTTGAACTTGGGTGGTCCTTTGCGTGGTGTGGCAGGACCACCGGTGACACGGGTGGCGGATTTGATCTCTGGTTTGGGCGGCTCAAGATTCATGGCTGCTGGTCACCGTTGGTCGCTTTTCTTCGTATTCGCTCCCCGTGATGTAGTGCTAATGTAAATACACCAGAAAGACTGGAGTGAGTTTATAGTTCACACCCAATGCCATTTTGATTTTTCTATAAAATTGATTTTAGCTTCATTCTGGAAAGAAAATGTACTGTGGAGGACTTTATGACACATAAAAACACACAGATTTTTAAATGACACATTAGGCCAGGAAGGTTACAGTAATTGCAAGGTCAAACCGACAGCTAATGAATATCTATGGCAGCCACCCCAGACTGAGAAAACTATACCCATAATCCTCTTACTGAGGAGTTATACACAAATCCAAATACATATTCCACTGTAATTGAATGTCTAACATGGCCCGTGCTCCCAGAAATGAGCTCGGGGAAAGTGTGATGGGTAGGGTGACCCATTTTGTGTAATCCAGAGCTTGGATTAATAAATGTCCCCCATCCCAATGGTGGCAATCTGCATTTGGGTTAATCTTATTAGAGCAGGGATAACACCAAACATGCTGAGCAAACAGAAAAGATAAGAGTCAAAATATGACCTTCGGGTATATTCCTCAAAGATTAATGGGAATAGACAATGGCAATGATGCCTGTTGCACAATTGTTCTTTCTATCTTTTTCTTTCTTTCTTTCTTTCTTTCTTTCTTTCTTGAAACTGAGGTAACAATAATGAATTCTGTTAACATCATATTCACAACATTATATTTATATTAAAAAAAGACAATGGTTTGCATATTTTCATATGTTTTAAACAACAAACATGCATAAATGTTAAAGATGAATCTTCAGTGGATAATTTGTGTGTGTGTGTGTGTGTGTGTGTCTGTATACACACACACACACACAAATATATATATATATATATAAACAATACTACTACAGTACAAATTTAATTAAACACAATATTTAACAATATATTAAGCACATTTTTCAGTGAATATGGCCTATCCAGTTAAACAGTGTTAATAAAAATAATCCATTTATGATTAATTTAAATTGTTCAATTGAAAGTGTTTAAATTTTACTTTACAGATATATTGTATAAATATAATTATACAACTTCCTAGATTATTCTGTTTGGCCAATTATGGCATTCTGTGGTTATGCAAAATGATCAATAAACTGTACAAATGACTTATCCCAGGCAACCTTGTATGTCTGTTATACAAATCTATGGTCCATTTTATCTCACATAATATTTGAACTCTAATCAATATTTCATACTATTCAATAAGTACCCATATAATAAGTAGCATGGTGTACAGTCAAATCCTCTTCAAGACCCATAATACCTTAGAGCATTATGACCTTTTGGCACATTGTATATTTTCAGCCACATTGTTACAGCATATTACAAAACAACTCATTCCTTATGGATATTTAAATATTTTAAGGTTGCACTCACAGGTTTGTTGATTGACAGGCTGTTGACTGGGTGCAGCTGCACCGTTTCTTATGTATGTCTCTCCTGTGGAGGGGTGGATGTCAACGCTCGGCTTTCTTTGGGAGCGGTGCAGGGGTTACAGGTCTTTATACTCTCTGACCCCCTCAGAAGATTAGGAGAGGGACGCCTCCCGCCCCTGATCCCCTCAACAGCAGATGAACACAATATGAATGTATGCGTTTAATATGTATTTGTGTAACACCATGTGCTTTTAGCATCTTATATATTAACTTTATATCCTATACAGTTTTAATATCATAAAACAACATACAGGCCTATCCATAATAAACTACATATACAGTGGCCTCAAACAGTATTTGGACAAAATTTAAAATATCATTGCATTTGATGATGCCACTTTATGTACAGTAATTTAGGCCTGGTTTTGTTTATAAAGTGTGTAACAGAAATATTTTTTTTGCAAAGCTGGCTTAAAAATGTATATTTTATTTTAGATGTCTTCTTTATATAATATGATATAATAATACACACAGACACACACACACACACACACAGACACAGACACACACATATAATTCTGTTTATTCATATTAAATAATAAAATATTAATATTGTATATAGATAAACAGAATTAAAATCGTTGTTCAGTAACAATGATCAAATACTCATTTCATATTGCCTACTGCATAATATGAATTATGTAAAAATATGAATGATGTTTCTGAACTCATTCTGTGCAAATGTAGTGTTTGTAGAATTTACTTGATGTTAGAGGACAATAACTATGAAAAAAATCAACAAGAATTGTTCCAGAAGGTTTCTAGAATAGGCTAATTCTGTTTGAGATGGGATTTGCTGATCGAATAACACCGGATAATATAATGGAAATATCCAGAAGTGGATGATAAACAGTGTTTAGCAGATAACGTTCTTCTAGAGCTTCTTTGTTCTGCAACTTTCTATCATTGTTACGCAACAGGCCCACATCCGTGGGGGTCCGTTACATTGTCCAGTGGAGTTCATTAGCAACTCATCCCACAGTGTTTAGCAGAACCACTCCAGCCAAGAATCCCTGTTTCTTTTGAAAAATTGACCCTTATGACTGGTTTTGTGGTCCAGGGTCACACATGCTTTATTTTGAGACTGCCCTCAGAACAGCACAAAAACAATTACTGCAAAGACACTAGATTAAAGTTGGAGGTTTAATTAGTTGATTACATGGTCTAGATCTGCAGTCAGGGTTACTTAGCCTCTTTAAGGCATCTGGCCATCTGTATTGCTCTTCTATAATGAGAGTCTTTGTTATTGACAAGCTGTTGTCAGTTAAATAATAAGAAATCTGTGATTAGGATTAACTATAGCTCAAAAAGTCATTTGTTCTACATTACTATGGCTGATTAAATGTAGTTCATTTTCATCTGCAGAACATAACATTTTGCAAAACATCTCTCTAGATGTCTTCTGTACTTATAATTAGAAAATGTGTATATAATATCTTTGTAGCAGGAAAAATTAAATGTGTTGATGTGTTAAAAAAGGGATTTATGGGTCACTGGGTGCTCATACTTGTGTTTGGGTCAGAATTTGGCCCCACAACCTCAGTACAAGGTCAAACGTGCCCCTTGTTCTGTCTGTGGTTAATGAGATATGAAGACTGCATGAAGAGGCACAACAGAGGAATCGATCAGTTACAAAGCCAGTAGGTTACAGGGATTCACGTGCTCTAACAATTGATAACTAGCTTGTGAGAGTACTGTGATGACCCAGCTCAAACAATAAACACGTGATGTGACCAAACTCTTATCCCTGCTAGTTATCTGAACCATTCAACCAATCACATAACTGACACTTTGATTTGATGTTAAATTTTTGTATTAGTTTTTAACATAAACTTTGGAAATATGGAATTTAAAACCCTTAATTATATATATATGTTTATATATATGAAGAGTTCAGATGCAAAAGCCTCTAAGTGCCATTTGAAATTTTCTTTTAAAATGAGCATTTTTCTCAGGCTCCTATGTGTATATTCAGTAATTTCACTTTAATGAAATAAAGTGAAATTTTATATTTACATACATGTGTGTGTATATATATATATATATATATATACACACACACACACACACACACACACACACATTTTTGCGTACACACACACACACACATCATATAATATAATAGCTAAAATAAATATTTAAAAAATCAAATATGAATAAAATAGATATTTCTGGTATTATAAATGTACATAATTACAGTAGTTTTATTTGTTTTTAACACACGAAAATCTAGAATTTAACATCTTAAAAATAACAAATACTAGTATACAATATAATATGCACATTTGTATAAATTGATAATTCATCTCTCTCTCTCTCTCTCTATATATATACATATATATTAAATACAAACACACACACACACACACACGCACACACACATATATAAAACAAATATATATCATTAAGAAAATTATTGTATAAATACTATATTATAAATAAATAATGTATAGTATTATTAGTATTTGTTAGAGTACTATTAGTTTTTAACATACACTTTGAAAATCTGATACTCAAAACATTCAAAATCTTAAAAATAAGAAATACTAGTATATACGTATAATATAATATAAATTGATGTATGGTTTGTTAGGATAGGACAATATTTGAAAATCTAGAATCTGAGGGTGCAAAAAAATCTAAATATTGAGAAAATTGCCTTTAAAGTTGTCCAAATTAAGTTCTTAGCAATGCATATTACTAATCAAAAATTAAGTTTTGATACATTTACGGTAGGAAATTTACAAAATATATTCATGGAACTTGATCTTTACTTAATATCCTAATGATTTTTGGCATAAAAGAAAAATCAATAATTTTGACCCATACAATGTATTGTTAGCTATTGCTACAAATACACCCGTGCAAATTAATACTGGTTTTGTGCTCCAGGGTCACATATAATACACACACACTTCATTAGAATTGTTTTATGTTTGTGTCATCAATTCTCAATTCTCTTTAAAGTCAAAGAAGAAAACATTTCAAACTTCACTGTCATTAATGACCTCCATGAATCAGAGTCACACTGTCTTCTGTACGTCTTGTCCTCAGAATATCTAACCACTACTCACGTCATTCATCACAAATCCTTCAAGCAGCTGGATCACAGCCCTGCTCTCAGTCCTCGGCCCGGCACACGGCATCAAGCCCTCAAATGCTGACTCACAGATACTCAGATCAGGACGGCTGTCGTCAAAGAAACCACTCATACAAGTGCCGGCCAATGCCATGATCAATCTATGCTGCTAGGCAACCCTGATGCCACAAGAGCTGATCAGAGAGGGAAACATTCTGACCCTGTGTCATTATAATCAGCATTTGGGTACAGTTATTGGTTAGAAAAACTTAGATGTGAATCTATGAATAAAAATGGACTCATAAGTTTAATAAGTCATCATAAAGGCTTTTTTTTTCAGTTCAGTCCTTCTCCTTGGAAGCATATTGACACAAAAAAACATGCACTACTGACCAAGTCAAAATAGCAACTGAAATAATTTTGCTTACATACCTTGGTTTTAAAGATTGTACCATCCTGCCTAGTGTTTGTTCACAGAAAGCCTCCAGGTCCTGTAAGATCTTTGATTAGGTTGCAAGCACTGTGTGTTTGAGTTCTTCATGATGTTGCGATCCTAAAAGTTACAAGCAGTCAATGATGCTCAAGGAGGAAACACATTATAAAAACAATAGTATTTAAACATTTGTATGTAAACTTCTACAGGACAATTTTATAATTTCACATTTAATTTGTGGAATACATGCTAAAATATTCTACATGTAACATGATTTTTAAAGAAATAAATACTTTTATTGACCAAGGACGCATTCAATTGATGACTGTAAAAACACTTACCGGCGATTTCTGTTTTAGATAAATGCTGTTCTTTTGATACTTCTATTAATCAAGAATCCTGAAATAAAAAGTATCACGGTTACTTCAAACATATTAAGCTGCATAACTGTGTTAATAACAATAAATGTGAAGCTGAACACCAAACCTTATTAAAATGATTTATGAATAATCAAGTGACACTGAAGACTGGAGTAACATTTACATTTATTAATTGCAAAAACAAATAATATAAAAATAAATTACATATAAAACATTGTAATGTTTCACAATATTACTGTTTTTTGGTGTGTGTGTGTGTGTGTGTGTGTGTGTGTATATATAAATATTAAAAAATAAAAATAAATAAATTCATCAAATAAATGCATCCTTGGTGAGCACAAGTAGTCATTGTAATGTTTCACAATATTACTGTTTTTTGGTGTGTGTGTGTGTGTGTGTATATATATATATATTTAAAACTTAAAATAAATAAATGCATCAAATAAATGCATCCTTGGTGAGCACAAGTAGTCTTTCACATAGTTGTATAATTTTTTTGTCCCAAAAAATTTAATTAAATAAACAAAAAATATTAAAACATTTAAAAAAATATTAGAACATTTCCAAAAAAATATTGCAAACCAATTCTTTTTTTTTTCTCTGAAATAACTTAATAGTTACACAGATCACAATCACATTAAATAAGTGATAAATAAAAAATTGTACACTCTCTCTTAATATACAAAATGATAAAACTTATCTATAAATACATAACATCAACAACATTTAATATTGTTTTCAAAATATTAAAGAAAAACATGTTATCTTGGGTGTAGTCTGCAGGCCAGCGTAATCAGTTCTGTAGGCTAGTAATATTGAACATTACAATTCACAATTTTTCTATGTATATTTTCATTATAATAAACTGTACTGTATTCTGTGAAGAGTACTTAAAGAAAAAAAATCTCATCAAATTGTTTTCAATACTACACTATAAAGACATTACAACAAAAAAAAAAACTCAGAAATAAAACATCGGCATGCATTACGATAATAAGGATTTTGGAGGGAAGATTTATAGTCTTTGTTCAATATACATAAATATTTTTCCTTTTGATTTAGGGGTGAAATATGACCAGGATGTGTTTTTGACAGACTCACCCATTAAAAATGTGCAAATACTTGCTGCTATGAAACACTATGAATCTGCTCTCAGTAAAATTCAAGTAGTCCAAGTTCACTATAATCAAGATTTCTTCTTCAGTAACTTGATCTCCATTTTAAGATAAGTCTTCAGGTTGTCATCGAGAACGTTCTCCTCAATGGCAATATATATATATATTGCATATGTTTGCAAAAATATATCCATTTATATATGATTTATTAATATATTTAAAATTCCAGATTTCCAAAGTGCATGTTAATATATATATATATTTAAGATATTTATCTTACTTTAATATTTTTTTGTGATTTTTTAATTAAAATTCAAGAGACAGTTACCATATTTTAAGAATGTCCCTTTGTCAGTGTCAATCAATCAATAACTAAACACAAGATCTTCAAGCACGTTTTGTATTTTTTATATCAAATTATAGCTGATATATATGAATTTTCAAACCCACCCTTTGCAAACATGACACAACATTGAGTGAAGGCATCGCAGAAGTAGGTGACAGCTCAAACAGTCTCTTCAGGAACCGCCAAGTTTTCCATATAAATTAGAATGTATTCTGTCTTCAAAATAAATTAAATTACAAACATTATTTTTAAAATCACACAGCAGATAACGTTTCAACTTGAAGCGTCCATATTGGAATCATGTGTGACCTCTGTTATGCGTGACGGCTAGGGCGAATGCAGTTAGCCAATCAGACCGAAGGATGAAAATACTTTGAGCCAATTAGAAGTTGAGAGAGCGCTTAGGAGGCGGGGTTTGTAGAGAACGCAAACAGACTGCACTAAAAATTATATCCAGTAGATGTCAGTAATGGACCATAATCCTACATTTGCCATGGAAAATCGGTGATGGCGCCATTGCCACACACAGAGATGTCTAGAAGTTCAGATAAGATTCAAAATAACAAGAAATGCACTAATACAGCTGCTGCTACTACTACTACTACTACTACTACTAATAATAATAATTCATATCCAATAATACAAAATAATAATGACTATTAATTATAACACAATTCATAAATTCTATTTATTTTTTTTATTGTAAAATGCATATATTTGCGATGTAAATTGTATGCTAGGCCTATTTGTGGACTAATGCGAAACAAGCAACATTGTGACCTGCTGTTTTTGGTCAATATTCCTAATTCTACCTTTTTATTTCATTATGCTGTTTTAATCAACTTCTGCTGGTCAGTTGTCCCTACATTATTATTAATATCAAATTATAGACACTAACCCCTGGTTTAATATAGGCCTAAGCATAGTCCCAGACTAAAATGCATGTCTGGGCTGTTTCAACTGAAAGAAACTTGCACTTGAGTGATCTTAAAATATGTCAGATTCATTGTTTTGCCTCAAGATGCACACCAGTAATGTTTTTTTTATCTAAGGCATATTTATAAAATCTACTTAAATGTCCTAATTGAACTATGGCCTAATCCTGGCTTAACCTAAGCCCTGTCTGTGAAACCAGGCCTAAATTACCTAGTTTATCAACTTTTATGGTCAGCCAGATTGTGAATTATCAGTGATGCATGTAATTATCCAGTCATTCCCACTGGACTGTGTGTTTTAGAGGCACGTCCATAGAAACAGAACACACAGTACCCCTGAGGCCTACATAAATTCTGCATGTATGGAAACTATTCATTTTCAGCATACACATGCTGTTTAAACCTTCTAGTTCATAATACAGTAAAACAATGTTGGTTTAGGATATTTGCATCTTTCAGATAACCGATACTGATGACTCAGAATCAAGTGTTCCCATGAATAAAACCTGTTTTACTCTTTGGAGAAAACTAGGCTTGGCTTTCCTGTGATTAAGTCTTGAAAAACAAGGCATGCCATTCAAATGATTAGCTGAGAATATTTTTACTTAAAAGGGAGGAATTTTCCCATTCGCAGAGCAAGTTTATTCATGTTTTGTTAGCTGTGAACACAATGTGATATCAAAAGTAATAATTAAACAGGCAACTGGCCTGACAAGTTAAACTTAAAAATTGTGCAATGATATAACGTCATATAAACACACACACACACACACACACACCTGTCCTCAGTGATACTGTTATCATTGGGACAGTCATGTAAACTGGGGTCTGAAAAATCATAGGTGGGTCTGAAACACAACATTATCAGAGCAGAGAATTTTTTAGTGATTGCATGAACAGGAGTGTCCATGCTGGACGATCTTATTATAGTTAGGCTGCAGTGAATGGGTGCCGTTAGAATCAGAGTTTACAGTTTTTCTCAATTGCTTAAACACAAAAACTGGTTTCTGTAGCACAAAAACCGATACCCTTATGTCATTCCCAAACACACACATGCATTTCCCATAACTGTAAACACTATTCACCTATTTCCACACATGCTTCAATATTCAAAACTCATTCTGTAAAAACTTTCACAAAAGTGGCCAAATAAATCATTCATTGCACTAAGTTCATTCAGCAAACACATACTCTCAATATAATTAACTCAAGTCATCAGAAGCTAAACTCAAAGAGCACACCTTTCTCCAGGTGCAAACACTAAGACTCAAAATTGTTAACACACCAATCAGAATTAAAGGGTCATTAAATAGGACCTGGAGCAATGTCCATGTGCTTTGGAACAATGGATCCTAACAATGCTGATGTTGCTAGACAACAGCATGGAAGATGAAGATGAGTAGTCTCTGATGAAATCCGTGCCACCCTAGTTCATCATGTGTTCATACATGGGAGGACTATGAAAGAAGCTGGACAGTTTGTCCAACTGAACCTAAGCCGTTACACGGTTGCATCCATTGTCTGTACTTTCAGGAGGGAAAACGGGTAACTTGCTTTGTTACTGTGATATATGTAATGCTGTAGTGCATATAGATTGAATCCATGCTTTGTTTTCTGTGTAGTTTTTGCCACAGTCATCATGGATGACCGTTATTTAGTAGCGGTCCTTTCATTTTTTGCAGAACTGAGAGGCGGCCATCTATAGGAGGGAGAAGACTTCTTGCAGCTGAGCAGGAAACTGCCCTGGTGAATATGGTAATTGCCAATAATGCCATCCGTTTGAGGGAAATTCAAACCCAAATAGTTGAAGACCAGGTAGTCTTCCAAGGAACTGACAGCATCAGCACTTCCACTATTGACCGGATCATTCAGAGGAACCAAATGAGGACAAAGCAACTGTACCGTGTGCCTTATGAAAGGCATTTAAACAGAGTTAAGGAGCAACGATTCCAATATGTGCAGGTGACTGATATACAGTACAGAATTTTTACAGTGTGTAGAACATGGCCTGTCTCTCCTGCACATCAATACAGTACTGTATTTGAAGTACAGTACTGTAATTTAATTTTTTTCTTTGAGCTGGATGCCATAGCTGACCCACATGAGTACATCTTCATTGAGGCAGGGTTCAACCTGACAAAAAGGTGCAAAAGAGGGCGCAACATCCTTGGTCACCGTGCGGTCACAAGTTCCTGGCCAGAGGGGGGGCAACATCACCATATGCGCAGCCATCAGCAATCGTGGGGTCCTCCACCGCCATGCCAAACTGGGTCCATACAACACGGCACAACCCCTTCAATTTCTAGATCAGCTGCACAATAACATTCTTCAACAGGAAGGGGAGCCAGGGCAACCAGAGCAGGTCCAATATGTTGTCATTTGGGATAACGTGAGTTTCCGTCGTGCTGCTCTGGCTCACACCTGGTTCAATACCCACCCCAGGTTCACTTTCTTATTTTTTTTTTTTATTTTTTTTTGCCAGCATATTCCCCATTTCTGAATCCGATTGAGGAATTTTTCTCGGCATGGTGGTGGAAAGTGTATGACCGCAACCCCTACGTATACCAAAACCTCCTGGAAGCAATGCTGGACGCCTGTGGAGATGTGTCTGTGGAGTCAGGGTTATATAAGGCACACAAGGGCATCTTTTTTTTTTTTAATTCATTTTTTATTTTTTATTTTTTATTTTTTCCCACGCTGCCTCGCAAGAGCAAACATAATGTGTGATGTTGATGAGATTATGGCCTGACCCACACCTGAGACATGATGATAACGCTGTTGCTGAGTAACCTGTACATTTGCTTGCCTTTGGAAATAAAGGTTTTGAAAATTTAAGTATTATAATCTGCATGGACTCTTCCTTGCATGTTTTGTCAGTGACCTTTCAAAGGCCAACTTTTTGTCCAAAATAGCATGTACAGTATTGCTTTAGCCAACTATGTAAGCACAAACGCGTAAAACCTTTTTTTATTATTATTATTATTACTATTTTT
>NW_015642053.1:761488-772413 GCF_001515625.1 Sinocyclocheilus rhinocerous | reverse complement strand
CTTTTTTTTTTTTTTTTTTTTTTTTTTTTTTTTTTTTTTTTTTTTTTTTTGTCAGGGTGGATTCTGAAAGCATTTAGTCAGTGCGGTGTTTTCACGAAGTTCCAAATTATTGGTCTGAAAACTTCGAAAGCATTTGGTGGCAGTGTTTTGAATGTATCCCTCCAATGTGTAAAAAGTCATGTAGTCCGTTTTTGACAGTTTGTATTGACTGAGGGCAACGTTTGAATTGGGATTCAAAAGTTAGATGTTTGTACCATAGGGTGTGAGATTTTAAAATTGTGTGAGAAGATTTGAGAAAATGGTGAATTGCGTCTAAGCAATTGGGAAAAAACGTAAACTGCTGATAAAAACGTCACATTCCACAAGTAATCCACACAACTCCAGTCTACTGATTAATGTTAAGTGAAAAGCTGCATGGTTGTTAGAAAAAAAAAACAATTGTTTTCTCGTTTTTAAAATGACGTCTCAATCTGAATCAGGAGAGAAATGAGCACAGACTAAACACCGTTTACAAGCTAAAACTGTTCTAAACTAATATGTTGCTGGATTTTGATTTAAGAGGACAACTGGGAATGGACTTTTTCACTGGAGGAAGCAATATTATGGTTTATGTACTCCTATTTTATCCAGAAGCAAGAGTTTAAAGTGGGAAAAAAAAAAAAAAACCTTAATTTGTTTCTTACAAACGCACAGCCTTTTCACTTAACAAAACATAATTCATCGTCTAGAGTCACGTGGATTACTTGTAGATTATTGTGATGTTTTTATCAGATGTTTGAATTCTCATGGTGGTACCCATTCACTGTTTAGCAGATTTTAATTTTTGGGTAAAGATACGAAATTCAAATTTTAACATTTAATCAAGTTTCTGATCAGTATGAACACGTTTTTTCAACAAATATGACCTATGACGTTCATTCATGCTTTATCACTGTAAGGAAATAAAGTAGCCTATGTAAATCAGTACGGGTGTTATGGAACCTGAGCTTTTAATATGCATATGGAGTGCTGCCTGGACCGAACCCTCGCGAGCTTCTCTGACTGTGTGAATCAGTAACTATGCTTGGCATTTGAGTATGTCCACAGTTCCAGAAGAGGAAAGGCCCTTGAACATGCTTTCATACACCTATAAGAAAGCGCTCATACACGTGCAAACGCGCGCATGCGGATAAACACAAACACACAGCTGCTGGATTATTCTTAAACGCGTTGCTATGACAGTAGTGGATTCTAACTTGGGCAAGATGGTTGGACGCGTTTCAAACTCTCACGAATGTGAAAACAAGGCATTAGAAGTTTTACCTAACAGAGTCACACGTAGCTACTAATACATAAACGACTCTTTCATTCAGCCCCAAATCAGTCTGGGACATTTTAAATACATTAATCCCCGCGAAAGAAATACTCTTTGCAGCACAATAAGCCCTGGCATATTTTCTGACAAGGTCTGCACATTCCTGACCCTCTAATGCCTTCCTAAACTGCCTGTGCTAGAAAATGCCATGAGAACAAAAATTATCCATTATTGTCAGGTATTTCATTGTGTGTGTGTGTGTGTGTGCGCGCGTGTTTGTATGTATGTATAACATTTCATATTTCATGCTTTGCATACATTCAAACATTTCTACATTCAAAATGTTTACCATGTAATTTTGTGCCAAGAACAATATTTTCTTATAAAAAAAAAGGGGGGAAAAAAATCAATATTATTTTTTATTAACAGTTGAGCCCAATGAGGCCTGTATAAGTGTAACCATAATAAAATACTAAATTAAAGTACTTCTCTTTGAACCATGTGGTTAAAAACTATAAAAATGATACAAAAATGATATCTACTGGAATATGATATAATATGTATTGGAATATGTAGACATAGATATAATGTCTATATCTAATATATACAAATGTGTGTATATATGTACAGGTGCATCTCAATAAATTAGAATGTCTTGGAAAAGTTCATTTATTTCAGTAATTCAACTCAAATCGTGAAACTCGTGTATTAAATAAATTCAATGCACACAGACTGAAGTAGTTTAAGTCTTTGGTTCTTTTAATTGTGATGATTTTGGTTCACATTTAACAAAAACCCACCAATTCACTATCTCAACTAATTAGAATATGGTGACATGCCAATCAGCTAATCAACTCAAAACACCTGCAACGGTTTCCTGAGCCTTCAAAATGGTCTCTCAGTTTGGTTCACTAGGCTACACAATCATGGGGAAGACTGCTGATCTGACAGTTGTCCAGAAGACAATCATTGACACCCTTCACAAGGAGGGTAAGCCACAAACATTCATTGCCAAAGAAGCTGGCTGTTCACAGAGTGCTGTATCCAAGCATGTTAACAGAAAGTTGAGTGGAAGGAAAAAGATGCACAACCAACCGAGAGAACTGCAGCCTTATGAGGATTGTCAAGCAAAATCGATTCAAGAATTTGAGTGAACTTCACAAGGAATGGACTGAGGCTGGGGTCAAGGCATCAAGAGCCACCACACACAGACGTGTCAAGGAATTTGGCTACAGTTGTCGTATTCCTCTTGTTAAGCCACTCCTGAACCACAGACAACGTCAGAGGCGTCTTACCTGGGCTAAGGAGAAGAAGAACTGGACTGTTGCCCAGTGGTCCAAAGTCCTTTTTTCAGATGAGAGCAAGTTTTGTATTTCATTTGGAAACCAAGGTCCTAGAGTCTGGAGGAAGGGTGGAGAAGCTCATAGCCCAAGTTGCTTGAAGTCCAGTGTTAAGTTTCCACAGTCTGTGATGATTTGGGGTGCAATGTCATCTGCTGGTGTTGGTCCATTGTGTTTTTTGAAAACCAACGTCACTGCACCCGTTTACCAATAAATTTTGGAGCACTTCATGCTTCCTTCTGCTGAGCAGCTTTTTGAAGATGTTGATTTCATTTTCCAGCAGGATTTGGCACCTGCTCACACTGCCAAAAGCACCAAAAGTTGGTTAAATGACCATGGTGTTGGTGTGCTTTACTGGCCAGCAAACTCACCAGACCTGAACCCCATAGATAATCTATGGGGTATTGTCAAGAGGAAAATGAGAAACAAGAGACCAAAAAATGCAGATGAGCTGAAGGCCACTGTCAAAGAAACCTGGGCTTCCATACCACCTTAGTAGTGCCACAAACTGATCACCTCCATGCCATGCCGAGTTGAGGCAGTAATTAAAGCAAAAGGAGCCCCTACCATGTATTGAGTACATGTACAGTAAATGAACATGCTTTCCAGAAGGCCAACAATTCACTAATTTTTTTTTTTTATTGGTCTTATGAAGTATTCTATTTTGTTGAGATAGTGAATTGGTGGGTTTTTGTTAAATGTGAGCCAAAATCATCACAATTAAAAGAACCAAAGACTTAAACTACTTCAGTCTGTGTGCATTGAATTTATTTAATACACGAGTTTCACAATTTGAGTTGAATTACTGAAATAAATGAACTTTTCCACGACATTCTAATTCATTGAGATGCACCTGTATATACACACATATATTTTTACATTTACCTTTTTTAATAAGAGCGAAAATGTAAATATAAATATTTTAAATTACATTATGGGCAGATTTTTTTTGTCCACACACACACACACACACATATATATGTATGTATAGATGTGTGTGTTCAGGACTGTTTGATGTTTATGATATCACATCTTTTAATGAAAACATTCTTTTACAATATATTCAGTTTATATATATATTAGTTATAAGTTATAAGTAAGTGATATGTACACAAACAGCGCCAATTTATGAGAATGACCCATAAATACTATTTAAAGTGATGTTACATTTTGAAACTATTCAGTTTAGTTCAGCTTGTGTACAACATTCACACATCTGTTTTTATTATCTTTAATAAAGTTCCATTCTCTGGTGAGAAGTTTTTTTCTCTTTCACGACTAATACACCTGCTGATGTGAGCCAGCACATGGACAAACACCTGGAACCCTCTGAGACTCTCTTCCTTGTGTGAGGCATCCTGTTTCACTGCTAAGTCATTACGCTTTCTGCCACCCACACACACGCTTCTCCATGTGTCAACAGTTCTTTAGTAATTCTGAGAAGTTGAAAATTGTCTGCACTGTGAGTGTGTTATTTATAGCTCTCCAAATCCCACATGAACGCACACTTGGGCCGTTATAGCACCCACCCATATTGAGATCTTTTCTTATAAGCTGAATCGCTCTATACTGCCTTCTGTTCTAAAAAAGAATGTTGACGTTTTTTAATTGGCTCAGACTGTGTGAACACTTGTTGTTTTGTTGAGCGTTGGTGTTTTGTCCTCTGTTACTCGAGGTGCAGAATTCAGAGGTGGGTTTGGGTGTGTGTGTGAGGGTCCTTCAGATGTCCTTGGCTTCCAAACATGTAGAGGAACATTAACCTGCTTTCACACAGGTCCAGCTTTGTCCAGCTCGCACAAAGACGACACTGTTCCTCTCCTTTCCCAACAGGCAGGCTGAGACGGACACAGAATGACACCTTTGTGACAGGTTGCGCTGCTCTTCTATCTTGTCCACCAGTGGTATGAAATGAATATGGAAAATAGTGCTATTGATGTATTCTTCTCTTATGAAAACATATTGAACTAATCAAACAGACATTGAACTCTGGGACATGATGGAAAAAAGTAAAAATGTTGCAGTTTTTGGATGTCGCATTTTGGTGTCCAGCATGTTTTAGAGTGTGAGCTCATGAAGTCATTGCTAATAATAATTGCACAACAGCTTCCCGTGTCATGAGGCTGTTTTGTGTCGTGAAAAGTCACAAGGTACAACAAATTGAATCCCAGCAGGGGCAACCAGGCAAACAAGGCCTAGGAGTCATGAGAACGGTCCAATTAAGGCCAAATGAAGAGACAATCAGCTCTTGTGGGAATTTTGGTATTCCCTCTAAAATCAGTTTGAGGCACCTTCCATGAAGTTATAAGGAGATTGAGAGACAAATTACCTGATTTATACATAGAAGGTGGAAAATAGGGCATGTTTCTTTTTGTTTCTATTCTTTGTTCCTTCTTCTTCAACAAATCAATGAAAGGAGGTGCTTGAAGTTCAGAAATGTTGTTTGTACACCTCAGAAGTTCACATTAATTATTTGTTTAAAGGATTTATTAAGTACACTCCCTTTTTAACCCAGTGCTGGGTTATATTTAACCCAGCATTTTTTAGGGTGTAGATATTTGATTTTTTCCCTTTAATTCTAGTAGTTAATGAGGTTTATTACTGTTGACAGTCTAATAGGACATCAGTTTGTATATACATTCATATTGGCTTCACAGACTGTGATGATGTTTCCACAGTTAATAACACTGTGAAAGTTTTTATACTTTAATTTAAAAAAAAAAAATTAATGTGCATTTATAATTTTCTTTCGTACAGTATGATCACTGAAATCAATCTCCCATTTTTTTCTCTCTTTTGGAAAGTCATAGAAATGCTATAGTGGAGGTTTTCTTTTGCTATTTTGCTAGTTTTCATTGACCACTATGGCAGTCACCGTTTCTGAGAAATCCTGAAATGTAAAACAAGAGTTCACTGTGAATAAGACAGTATGTAATTTAGTAGTATATTATAATCTTCAGAAAATGATTTAGTGCTACAGCATACCAGTCAGCCTTATGATTAAAAGGTTATAACAAGGATATTATTAAACTAGCAGAACATGCTGTTGTATACCTGGGAGCTTTAAACTTCCTCATTAGAATTCATACTAGTCTTATGATCTCTAGCGAGAGAGCTTGTCTTCTGTATTTTGGCATCTGAGTGTAACAGATTACTGAAAAAAAGTAGGACAGGGACTTGGTTTAAATTAGCAGTTTTTGTTCGGATGCAGATAGATAAGCAATGCCAGGTTTCCATCATACGTAAAAAAAAAAAAAAAAAAAGTTTAATTAAACATAAGTTTGAATCGTTCAAAATAAGATAAACAATATGCATTTATACTTTCATAAAAACGGTATAAAGCTGTCATTGGAGCAGTACCCTAAGGTACAAAAGCTCAAAAGTAAATCTTTCACCCCTAAATGGTATATATTAGTACCTTAAAGGTACATACATAGATAGAGATATAGATAGACCTCGATATAGATAGGGTTTTCATATCATGCCAACTTTAAGTGTGATTTTTAAAATCTGTGACCAAAAGATACTTAGTGTTTAAGTCTGAATACAACATATTTGTTCAGTCATCGCATATACATTCAGCTAATGTTGACCAGAGACTACTTTAGCACTAGCTGCTGACATAAATATCACTTTAAAAACACTTAAAAATACAGAGTAGCAAATTATTTCAGCTTGAAGGCAGCGCTTTATAAATGAGTCCCTGGGCGTGTAGTTTGTTTGAGAACCTGTGAGGTGAACAGGAGTTTGCAGATGGATTCATTCTGGTTTACTGAGTTTGTATGTTTCACAACAACTGTTTTACCAGACTCCTAAGACACTTAGCAAACATGACATGCCCAGTGTGGTTCAATTTTACACCTTTGTTTTTCTATATAGGTTGAACCTTATGTTACAAAGGGGAAAAGAGAGATACGTAACTTATATACCACAAAAATAACAAAGGGCCGGTCTTTTGAAGTTCTGAGGAATGGAGATCGTATAATACAGAACATGGGAATTGTATAATGGGCGGGCCAGTATGAATAAGCAGCATTAAGAAAATAAAAAGGTACACTGATCAGTAAAGTACAGGCAAATAAAATGCCAGCCCTTTATGAGGATGATCATTTGTAAAATGCACACTGAGTTTACATACACAAGCTATCATAAGAAAAGTGTTGATATGATTGCCATCATCCAGTTAAGTCAATATTTTGTCTTTTAAAAGTCCAATTTGTCCAAAAGTGTAATTTTGGGTCTTATTCAGAATATATACAGTACTGTATATATTATATGTATATATTAATTGATTAAATTAATAATATATAATACATAAATATAATATTTACATATATTCAGTATAAAATGTTTAACTTTAATATATGATCACATATCACTTTCATTTGTCCATGTGCAATATGAAATATTTATTTTAAATATTAATTATTTATTTGCTCATGGACAAATGAAGGTAATACTTGATAAAGGTAATCCCATTTTTTTAAATTTTTTTTTAAATATGCTGATTATCATTTATATATACCAGTGTTATTTTAGTATTATTTATATACAATTATAGTTTTTATTTTTATGTTTTCAGTTTTCACTTTAGTAATTTTGCTATGTGCTTTTGTAGCTTTTTTTTGGTGCTTTTTTGTTTATTTTTATTTCAGTTTCAGTGCAGCATTTATGTCCAGTTAATAATTATAGTGCTTCAACTTATTACAGTTAGTTGCCAATGCAACATTTCTCATTTCCATTTACTTTATTTTTATTTCATCTAGAATTTTTATTTTAATTTATTTCAGATAGCAAGAATGTTTTTAATAGTTTTAGGTTTAATTTCAGTTAAGGATAACTTAGATATATACATCCTGCTTTTTTGGAAAAGTTTTAAGCAGAAAATAGATATTTAAAAAATTTCTGTACATATAAAATGTGTGATTCTGACAGGTGGCAATATCAAATCAACTTGTCCTGGTTTAAGAGTTGTTACAGTAAAGGTTCAACCACACAGGCCGACAGATTGCGAACAAGTTCTGTAATTTACATAAGATATGTTACATAATTTAGCCAAGTGGGCGGAAATGAGGAAAATTGATACGTCCATAACACCTACTCATTCATTTAATGTGCCAAATGTCCTTTTGGAATAGAATAACAAACAGCCGCAAACATTATATTCAATGCTGTTGAAAGGACACCTGTGTCTCAAGGACAGGTTTTTATGTCTTCTTTCTCCTTAAATACCCAGCACACAATGTTCTCAATGTGAGGAGAAAATGCTTATCATATTACCTATAGATTCAGCATCTAGATTTTACCGGCAGCGCTTAACATTTGATACACGGTCAGGACGGGCTGCAGGGAAGACATCCAAGAAGGCAGCTGGGGTGAACTTGATGAGAGACAGTCTAGAAACTACAGATGCATCCTAAATCACGTTTCATACCCTAAAACTGAGAGGATAGTTAGTGTTTCTATTGTGAAAGTTTCTTGGGAGGATCCTGTGTGAAATGTAGACAGTATATATTATACTACAATGAATCGTAGGGAAGGAAAGATTAGTTCGCCTCCAAAACATGAAACCAGTAATTTACTCATCCCAAACCTGTAAGAAGGTTCTTCAGATTATAAAAAGGTAAGAAAGAGATGGTTCTTTAAAGAACCTTTGACTGAATGGTTCTTTGTGGAACCAAAAATGGTTCTTCTATGGCATCGCTGTGAAGAACCTTTTGAAGCACCTTTATTTTTAAGAGTGTACAATGAATCGTAGGGAAGGAAAGATTAGTTCGCCTCCAAAACATGAAAACAGTAATTTACTCATCCCAAACCTGCGTATTAGAAGATGGTTTTGAACAAAGTTGGGATCCAAACAACACTGGACGCCACTGACTTTTATTGCGTAGCTAAAGAACACACATGACATCTTTTGGTTTTAGGAGGTTGAGATGCATTGATAACTTCAAAGCATAACATAATTTGGAGGTACATTTGCATACTGAGAACATTTACTGGAAGAGAAAACCACTGAAAATGTATATGCAAAAACTTCAGCTACAGTTGATTTTTTTTGTGTAGCTGTGATTAAATGGACAAAACATTCTGTGGTGCTTAATTTGCAAACTCATTTTATGAAAAGTCTGCACTGTTCAGCATGATTTCCCAAAGACATGCATCTTTGAAAAACGTTTGCATTTTTGCTTTGAAATTTTAATGCATACTACAAAGTCTGTACTTTGTATACTTGTTTGCTTGGAGTTTTTTGATTTTGCCAAGTATGTGAAAACTGTACTGACTGTAAAAAAAAAAAAGATGGCTGCGATTAGGTATCACAACTGAAAATTCAACATCAGAAAAAGTTATAATGTGTTGTTTCAAGTGTTTGTGCTTGACTTAAAAATGATAACTTTATTTAACCTGGATATTTATTTCAACAATGTTTAAATTGTTATAACTGCAGCGGCATCTTTTACAGTGCATGAGATGTTTAATTGCTGATATAACGCAGATTTTATATACAGTACCATTTAAAAGTTTGGGGTCTGAGTAAGATTGCACCAAGGCTGCATTTATTTGCTTGAAAATACAATAAAAGCAGTAATATTACAGTTTAAAATAAGTTAAGCAACATTTCTTATTAACAAATTTTAATATTTTTGGGGAAACCTTAAAGGCACAATATGTAAGCTTTTTTTATTAAAATATCCAAAAACCACTAGAACAGTGTAATATATTTTGCTGACTTGTGTACTTACATTATCCCAAATGTTTCGAAGAATGTTTAATTCCAGAGAAATAAGCGATTTTAACTAGTGACACGGACCGTATTTATAGTGTCATTGTGTCGCCTGCCAATGACGTCATAACCCCTCGATTTCCGTTTTGTTTTGTAGAAAACATGGAAACACCAAAGACGCTTTAATATGTTGTGCATTTCAATAGACAAGACCACAACTCCCATGATTCCACACTCAGTCACGGCATCATAAAACTACGCCTTTGTCTCTTTTGTTTATTTTGAATACACGCCCTCTAGTGGCGAAAATTACATATTGTGCCTTTAATACATTTTTTTCAGGGTTCTTTGATGAATAGAAAGTTTAAAAGAACAGCATTTAAAAAAAAGAAATAGTATAACATTATAAATGTCTTTACTGTGACATTTAAACAATTTAATGCATCCTTGCTGAATAAATGTATTCATTTAAAAAAAAAAAATCGTACTGACCCTTACCTTTTGGAAGGTAGTGTACATCTAATATTGCTACAATAATACAAAATACAATCGTGTGAACTATGACCTGTGTTTTGATCATGTGTTGAAGCAATGGCTACCTCCATCCGGAACCCTGTAGCTCAGGCTGACATACGGAGACACGTATCAGCAGTGCCTATGGAAATGTCATCACTAGTTACTGTGAAGGGAATTTTCCATTCGACTAACTTCCCTTTCCGAAGTTATCCTGATGAGGTCCCTGTGACCAGGTCACACTCACAAACAGTCTCACATTACGGAATTCAAAAATAGTATTTTTCACATGGAAAGCCGTTTGTAACTAGAGCACGATGAGTTAATAAATATCCTTGAATTTCCCATTCTGTCAAATTTTAATATCTACATCAATAAACAGAACATTTGCATCTGGTTTGAAAAGGTTTTCTGTTCAGAATAAGTTTTATTCTACTTTACACTTACAATAAATACAAAGTTGGGAAAAATAACGAAATAATCAGTCTTGTTTTGCTGCACCAAAACATTTGTGATTTTATATATGTAATTTAAAGCTTAGGCATATGTATGGTGTCGCTACACCTACGTTTACAGTGGTAGAAGCAGCATTTCAGAACTCCTTATACAGAGTGACAGAAAACCAGCACACAGTTATTTTACAGTTCTTTGCTGGTCTGTGTTTCTTAGTAAACACAGCTGGTAGCATTGCAGTAGCCTATACAGTCATTGGTACAACTAATCTTTTTAATGTGTCCCATGCACAACCAAGCCATACTGTACAATGTCTCAATGTCTTCAGCGGTTGAGATAACCCAACACATTGGCTTTCAGTGGAGCAAACCAACTAATTGTTGCTCAGTTAGTCTGAGTTCACAGAAGTTGGTCTATGTAGTCGACCACAGCGATGGAAAGAAAAACAAAATCTCAAATCTTAATTTAGAAACACCAGAAAAAAAAACAAGTCGGTGTGAGCTGATCACTGGGGTCTTCTGTTGAAATTTCCCTAAAGTGAGAAACAGAGGAAATATTAGATAACTTCTGTAAAATAAAATATTGTAACAAAAAAATACTAAAAAAA
>NW_015642053.1:758843-761344 GCF_001515625.1 Sinocyclocheilus rhinocerous | reverse complement strand
AAAATATTGTAACAATAAAAAACTAAAAAAAAAAAAAAAAAATACAGCAACCTACAAAAACGTATGAAACTTAAAACAGTTTTAGCTATTCTCATTTTTTTGGTTGAACTTGATGTATTAAAAACTAAAACAGAAATAAAAAGTAATAAAACTTCACAGACATTAAAAAACAAAACCAGCAAAATTACTAAAACTTTAAATGGAAAATATAAACTAAAACAAAGGATTTCAATGACACTAAAATAATACTGTTTAAATAAAAAAATAAATATGAATTTAAGAAAAAAATACAAATAAATATAAATATAATTAAAGCTGTAAATACCTTGAAAACATTACTTACAATGTGCAGATTAAGTCAAACTAATTGCAAATAATCACATAATAATATTGAGCATATATTTTGCTATAAAATATAACAAATAAATAATTAATACATGTATTAATGTAAATGTGACTTTGTAGCAGTGACTCTGACAGAAAGAGGAAATAAGTAGCAATAAGAATACAAACAGATGCCTTCTGTCACAGAGGTGAGTAAAAAAACTGAAATTGAATGATTTTTGAAATGAAAAGCCAGAAGACATACAGTTTAGTTTATTAGATCTGAATCCTTCTTCCACCCCCTCATACCTTACAAAAAAAATGAAAATAAAAAAATTAACAAACAAACACAGACAAAAAAATGGCCTTTAAATTCCACCGTTCCAGACAGAAGGTTAAAGTGTCATCAAGTGCATTTTAGGAATGAAAGCAGATCTTGAAAGAAAGAATTCCCCATGGACATGTGTAATCGAGAGAGAGAGAGAGAGAAAGGTACCAGAAGACCCAGAAATTCGAGAAGAAAAGTTTAAGGACAGATTCTGTTAAAGATGATGTTTTGTGTGGGTGATTATGGGCTTAATTTTCACTGTTTCATCTAACAATCAGTAATATGCACATTTACAGTATCTGTCGATTAAACGAATGGCATTTACAGGCAACAAAAACATCTCTTTATACATCAAATACACCAAATTAATGGTAAACATAATGAACAATTAAAAAAATTTTTTTATTCATACAGCACCCTTACAAAACTGAAGAAAACTTTCCAATCAATAAGATCATTAGAAAGTAGGTCAGTATGCATGCATGTTGAAAAGGAAGGAAGGAAGCTAAAAGAGAAAGGGCGATAGTCTGGAGAGACCCAAAGCAAGGAAACACAGCAGCAATAATGCTCTCCACATACATTTGTATATATTTGTCTCATATCATCAAGCTGTGCGGAGGGGCTGGTGTGGCCTCTCTGGGCTCTGGGAGAAGTGCCCATGGATGCTCGTGGAATTATATTGTCATATGATTCCATCCGTTGCTACAGCCGAAAACAGTCCAAATAGACATGGCAGGTGAACACACAAATGCACAAAAACACAAATGCACAAAAACACTCTATAACACAGAAATGTACATAAGGCTCTTTTGTGGACTTTGGAAAATTTGTTGTATTTTTTTTCTTGTGTATTTTTGTTTGTGAACAGTGACCACAAGACTTGGTGGTTGTATGCATATTCAAATCAGTAGGAAAATATGTGCACTCACATTGACCACTCCTTTGGTGATGATGGCTAGTTCTGTCGGTTGGTAAACACAACTTCGGGGTTGGCCGTTATAGCCGCTGTATGGGGACACAGGCTTATTACCTGAGAAAACAATGTTAAAACAAAAAGGTTAGCTGTTTGGACTTGAGAACACCTTTGTGTGTGACAAACATGACATCCACATAGACACATGAGACAATACAAATGACAAAGCTGCTATATGCGATAAATGTGAATAAATAACCTATTTCCCCCTGAATAATAGTAGTTAAAAATGCATTTCAGATTTGTTATGACTGTTATGTTGAAATCAAACTTAGATATTTAAATAAATACAGTTAACTAAAACTATATATAACATTTTTATATATATACATTTTTTGTTACTTGAAATAAAAATAAAACAACAAAATTACTAAAATAAGAAAAAAAGATATAGAAATAAATATAAATGTAAGAAAAAATACAAATTTAATTACATTCCTTGAAAATATTACTTGAAAAGCGAAGATTAAATCATATACTAATTGCAAATATTCACATGTAATAATAGTGACTGTATAATAGTCTGGGGTCATAAATGCCATTGTTGTTTCTGCTCATCAAATAATCCTGTTGTGTAAAAATATGTGTTTTAAAAATGTAAAATGTAAAGTATATGTAAAAATGCATTGTGGTTTCCACAAAAAAATTAAGTAGCACAACAGTTTTCTGACCATTATCATAAATTACAAATGTTTCTTGAAGTAATGGCTGCTGAACATTTTACTAATATTTCACAACATTAATGTTTTTAGTGTATTTTTGATCAAATAAATGCAGCTTTGTTTAGAACAAGACACCTCTTTCAAAAACAAAAACAAAACAAAAACATACTGACCCTAAAACTTTGAACGGTATTGTGTGCTAATATATATACCG
>NW_015642053.1:699204-758746 GCF_001515625.1 Sinocyclocheilus rhinocerous | reverse complement strand
ATATAAAATTTAATACATATATTTGCTATAGAAAATCTCATATTTATTCTGGAGGACAATAGCAACAATAAAACAATGTTATGTTTCCAAGAAACTAGATATATGCCTTTCTTTTATCACAATCACTTAGCAAATATCTCACGTTATCTTAACCACGATATTACGTGCTTTTAGATGGCATATGACAGAGTGCGGTTTGATAAGACTGAATCGATGCAGTGAGGCAGAAATGTCCTCTCGCTCTGTGAAATACCCAACACTGATGATACTGTTGCCACACCTCAGTCTCCTTGGAGACATGCTAATGTAAACACACGCTTCAGGGTCTCCACAGAGAGTCAGATAGGAGTAGCGTGTGCTCCTATTGACTCATGTCAGGGTGGGAAAGGTCCTTCATTTTGCTCCGGGTGTTCATTTACTAGTGAGATATGACTCCTGAACTTTCCAGCACTCCCTGTTCAATACGAACAGAAGCATTCCTTTTACATCACAAAACCACAGCTGCTATGCAAATATTGATGAAGATGAGGAAACGTTATATGTATGGTACGCTATTGATAGATGATTGAATAAATGTGACCAGTTATTGGTTGAGCAAACACAGTTGGATATTGTTGATCTACAATAGAAAGGCTTGACCCGAATGCGCAAATGCATGGAGACTCTGGGTGCAAGTTCATGGACATCAAAAAGCAAAAGATATTTGCATGTTTGGCTGGAGGAAACAAGCAGGTGCAAAGACAAAGAGAGAAAGAGACACAGACAGGGACAGACAGATAGTGAGAAGACAGGGAGAGAGAGGAAGAGAGGACGGATGAACAGCGTGTTGATTGCGGTACGATCAGATATTAGACTGAGTTGATTCAAACATCAGCATATCAAATTCAGGTGTGTAAGCAGCAGTTATCGGTGAAATTCAGCCCTGTTTCCAGCATGTTTTGCAGCTTTGTCCTCTCTCAAAGTCACACGCTCCCTCTCCTCTCAGTGCATGTTAACACACGCAGACATATTGGGTTTCTGGAGTATATAATTGGCACATTTAGTTTAATTCAGAATCACTGCATGGAGCTTTTGAAACAGCACAAATAAACGGTGCAAGGTTACAATGCTGTAACCTAAAACGTCCAAGACGTTTTAGATCCATAACAGTAATTAATTAGAGTTAGGAATTCAGAATTCATTCTTTAAAACGGAATGATTTTCATGATGTTTGGGTCCATTTACAGTTCTGGAACATTTGCAACCAGCAATAGAGCCTACAATATTTACATGAAACATTAAAACAGAAACTTCTACCTATAGAATCCTGATTTCAGACATTGTTTTATTACTAAATATTTCAGAACGGATCCAAATGAAACATATACTTCTCAGCGTATCCACAAGTGGTGCTGTAGTGGCTGTCAGCATAAACTGTTGGCTTCAGCCAGTTTTCTCTTACAGGTCAACTACAGTACTTCCACAGTGAAGAAATACTTGTTTATAATTAGCTATCTGGCTATTTATGCTGAATATGAAAAACTGCACAGATATATAAAGGTAACTTCAGGATTTCATCTGTGAAATGAAAATAGTGATTAGAAGGAACAAGAATCATTGTGTAAAGAATGATCACAGATTCACTACTGCGCAAAAGGTTTGGGGTCAGTATGATTTTTTTAAGGAAATAATTTATACTTTTATTCAGAAAGTAAGCATTAAAGGGATAGTTCACCCAAAAATGAAAATTCTGTCATTAATTACTCACCCTCATGTCGTTCCAAACCCCTAAGACCTTCATTCATCTTCAGAACACAAATTAAGCTTTTTGACCCTGCATAGACAGCAACACAACTGACACGTTCAAGGCCCAGAAAGGTACGACAGCTCACGACAGTGCCAAGACATCGTTGTACTCGCATGAACGCACATTGAAAACTGACACGGAAGAGAATAAATTGTTGAATAAAGTCATTATTATTGCTTTTTTTGCACACAAAATGTATTCTCGTAGCTTCAAAAAATTAAGGTTGACCCACTGATGTCACATGGACTATTTTAACAATGTCCTTACTACCTTTCTGGGTCTTGAATGTGGTAGTTACGTTGCTGTCTATGGGGGGTCAGAAAGCTCTCGGATTTCATCAAAAAATATCTTAATTTGTGCTTCGAAGATAAACAAAGGTCTTACAGGTTTGGAACTACAATGGGGTGACAATTTTCAACTATCCATTTAAATTAATCAAAAGTGACAGTAAAAACTTTCACATTGTTACAAAATCCTGAAAAACAGTATCACTAGCCGGGTTTCCATCCAAAGTTGCGAATTTAACGTATGCGCAAAATTTTAATATCGATTCAAACATTTGCGAACAAGCACCGTTTCCATCCAACGAGTCAAAGAGAACAAAATCATCGCTTCCTGATAAACTGGGACTATACATCACTAAGAAAAGTAGAAGCTACTGAATATAATAATTTTCCTATATAATAAATTACTTGCACCTCAGAACGAGCAGACGAAACACAATGAATGCGGTTATTGCTTTTGGAGGTGGATGCTGCTGTTTGGGAACGCAGTCGTTTAACAGTTCTGGGAGGAAATTATACAGAAATACTTTGATGACAGACTTTGCTCGGTTTAAGGCATTTTTATTCGAAATTCAGCGTTTCCATCTCTCGATTCTGATGCGATACTTCAAATGCTCATAAAAGCAGGGTGATGGAAACCCAGCTACTGTTTCCACAAAAATATAAAGCGACACAAATGTTTTCAACATTTATAATAATAAATGTTTGTTAAGCACCAAAGGATATTAGCATATTAGAATGATTTCTGAAGGATCATGTGACACTGAAGACTGGAGTAATGCCTGCTGAAGATTCAGCTTTGCCACCACAGGAAAAATTTACATTTGAAAATATTTTAAAATACAAAACAGTTATTTTACTTTTTAGTAATATATTGCTATTGTACTGTATTTTTTATCAAATAAATGCAGTATTGGTTAGCACAAGATTTAAGGTTTTAAAAACATAAAAAAACGGCTTTTGAACGGTAGTGTCCACATCTTGGCATATGCAGTGCCATTAACATTGTTAAAAACTGGATACAAATATTTATTTAAAATAAAAATATTATCTGGTTCCAATCAGCCTAATCAGACTGATGCTCATAAAAACACACTTATGTTTCCTGATAACAATATGGACACAGAAATATTATGGATCCCCAATAAAAACTAACTTGTAAAGTAAGATAACTTCAAAGCAAAGATGATAAGGTTAAGAAGAACACAAAGTAAAAACTCAAAAGCTTGCATTTACCTGCATTGGGCTCGTCCATAGAGAAGGCCTTATTCTCCATATATATGCTCTGTGCACTTTGCTCCTTCAGAATGTTCTCGTACCCTCTGCTGGGGTACAGATTTTCCTCAACAGCTGCATCTTCATCTTCCTCACTCAGGCTACACACCGCCGGCACCGTGTGGAGCAGCAGAAACACCCAAGCGTTTGACATCAATGCTATAGCCAATGTGGGGTCATCCCACGTCGGCCCACCGTGCTTTGCGTTCCCGTAAACATACATGACAATCCACGCCACCCAGATGCCCACTGAAAGCAGTCCTATGACCAGGATGAAGGCTCCATCTTTGCGCCAACGCTTGTGCTTACCTGCCAATATGGGTACGGATGCCACCACGACAGCCAATAGTAGATTTAGAACGTAAATGAGCGCCATGACAAAATCCTGGTTTTCGATATTACAGGGAATAGCGGAAGCAGTAGCCAGAATTCCAGTGATGTTAGTTGGGTATCGTACAATAGTAATGATTAGCCATTCGGTGTTGATGACAACTTCTACCAGCCAGAGTCCCAGAGCCCCCAAGCACCAAACCCAACCTCTGGGCGCCGAGTTCCTCCTGGCCAGTATGTTCAACCTGATGGCGTGCATGAGAAGGCAAGAGAAGCAGCCGGCGAACAGCACACCGAAAAGAAAGCGGCGTGACGCGCAGGTAGCAAAGTTTCTTCCAACGATGAAGGCGAATGTGAGGGCGAACAGTCCAAATGTGAAGATGAGGAAGCCTGCGTGAAGCCCCAACGAACTGCGCCACTTCCTGTCAGTGACGAAGGGAAGGCTGGCTAGCAGCACGATCAGAAGAATCAGGGTGGCCACCAAACCAGCAGCTGCAAATGCCTCAACTACAACACCCCAGACTGCTGTCAGGTCACAGAGGCTGAAATACAAGGAGTCCACATTATCTCCACAGCCCCTGGGGACCGAAGTCTGGGCCAGTGATCCAGGAAAGACACATAAAGCGATGAAGAGCAGAAGATGAAAACGTTTGGAGGTGAGGTGATCCATGTTTCTAAGAGAGAAAAGCAAGAATGAGCATGCAATTAAGTACAAGATATTGAGTGATATTAGCTCAAAATCCTCCCCTTACCAGCCAGTGAGGGAGTGACAACGTCAAGATCTTAACAATATTAAAGCCATTAAAATGTCACTCACAGGTTCATGCTTCACAAGGGTGGCCCACCCTGGCCATTAGGCTGGCTCTCTAAAGGTGTGGACTCTCTAGACTTTGAGCATGCAAAATTACTTCGGACATCGCGATGATTATGGGCAACAGGATTACATAACTTAAATCAAGATTTAAGTTACACAACCATTTCAAAGTCAGTAAGAAATGTCTCTTGAGCACCAAATTAGCATATTAGAATGATTTCTGAAGGATCATGTGACACTTAAGACTGAAGTAACAATGTTGAAAATTCAGCTTTGAAATCACAGAAATAAATGATATTTTAAAAATATTAAAACAGAAAAAAGCTTAAAAATTTGAATAGTATTTGACAATATTAGTGTTTTTACTGTATTTGATCAAATAAATCTTACCCACTTTATACTTTTAAATGGTGGTGTATGTAACCTATGGTATTTTACAGTTACATTTAATACAGATGTGTTCCAAATTCATGCTCTCACTGCTTTTTAAGAATATTTCTGCCTATTTGGAAAAAAAAATAGTTGGGTTCATCTTACAGTAGACTCAACCTTACAGTTGAACTTTAATATGCTTTTTTTTTTGTAAAATATCTTAATGTTTTCTTTAATTGTTGATATATAGTGAATATCTTCAATCATGTGTTGTGATATGAACAAACAGGCAGTAAACAGACTGATTTAAATCTCACAAACCTAAAGTGTACATCATTCTACAGGTTCCTGGTTCATTCTGAATCAGACATTTTCCAAAAGAATTAATCATTTAATGAGGAATTCAGTTATGAACTCAGTCGCTCTAAAATGATTCACTACCTGAATGGGTCTTATTCATCTAGTGTGACCGCACCTTAAGAGCAGACATTAATCATAAGGAGAAGAAATTTCTACACTTGGAGCTTATCCAGATTTGTCTGTTAATCATTAATTGGACTTTTAAAGAATATTGATTTTCTTAGTTCCACTTTCAAAACTTTGAAGAGAGTGAATCAGTGGAAAAATATACAAAATGACAAATGGACCATATAGAGCTCTTCGAAACCTTGAAGTTTCATTTACTACTTAGTAAGAAAGATTAAAAACACCATTTACATTTTCTATTGTGTTATAAAGATTAACCACAATGAATTGAATTCCAATAAATTGTAACCACAATCTCATTACAACCTAGAAGTGAGACTGTTACCAAATGATAAGACCATTCATTGTTAACAGGTTGTGTCTGTTTGATCACATTATACTGATTTCATTACTTAATCGATACTTTCCCTCAGGAATCAAGAGTACTCTTTCAGGAACTGCTACAGTACAGTTTGTGCTTTACTGAAGCCAGTCGCTTTCATATTCGACGGATAAAGACTACTTATATTAGTACATAAACTTCTATTTGTTCAACTCTTGCACTGGAAAAACTCTCTTTGAAAATCACAACTTTAACACAGACATACAATGTAAAAGGTGGCTGAATTGATGAACACCATGCAGGGCCTTAAAAATAAACATAACATGAACTCAAGGTCTGTGAGTTGTTCACCTGCTGGATGTTTAAAACTCTCTCTAGGGTTCTAATGTTCTGGTTTTAGCCAAGCTCCAGCAGAGGATTACAGTTTATGAGTGTTACGTTTCTTACATTCTACCATGTTAACAATAATGTTAACAATATCAATTTATGACACAATCAACAAGCATTATATTATTTCAAGTTCAAAAATAAAATAAAGGGAGGGCTCTTCATTTCCAAGCCTCTTAAAGGGGTCATATGATGCGATTTAAATATTGTTGTTGCCGCCACCATGTCGTGAAGGCGCTGTGTGTTTCGTTGTGAAAGCGAAACTACTTTGTTTGGCCTTCCAAAAGAGGACGATATCCGCTTCGTCATGCCTAGAGCTGATCCGTGCTGGTCGCTGAGGAAATACATAAACTAAACGCGGTGAATCGCCAGATCGGCTTTCACCATGAACGAAGCGGAGCCCAGCTCGGGGTCGTCACATGTGGTTGCCGCTAGCCCGCCCGCCGCTGCTCACTCAAGCCAGCTTCCGCTCACTCTAGCCCGCAGTGTGTGACGCTGTGTTTCGTTGTGAAAGCGAAACTTGTTTGGCCTGACACGGTGTAACATTGGTTTTGCTTTGTTTCACAGAACTAATCGTTGCCTGGGTTGCGTACGTATATGTGGGGCGGAGCTATCAAAATAGGGGCAAGACCCTTTTGGGGTAGGGGCGTGTTTGTTTTGGTGATTTCAAATATCAACATTGGCTACCAGAAATCGCTCACCCTGCCTTTAAGTCAAATGGCTTGTGTGGTTTTCTCGCATGGAAAGAGTTCCAGTGAAGAGTATTTATAGCCTATGTATTCCTTGTAGTTCTTTACAATGTATACTCTTGTACTTAATTTACATACTATGCGCTTTCTTTCTTTGAAAATATTAAATAAATAATAAATAGCTTTACATAATAATAAATAAATGGCTTTAACACATACAGTCTATTAGAATATTCAACACACATCCACCCAAATATATAGTGCTACCACACATATAAAATGTAGTGATTAAATATGACATTTTTAGTAATATCATGAAACATTTTAGCAAGGTTTAAATACATTTTTGGTTCTTTTCGGTATTTTATCCATGTTATTTAACAAGCTCATAGTGACATACAGCCGTTTGAGCCAATCACATCATTGAGTCCGTTACAACGCACCAATCAGATCGCAGCACAGACAGGCATTCGTGTCCGCGACTGACTGGGCGCCTCACCTGAGCAGGTGAACAAAGATTCTCTTCATTGCTTAAATATAACGGCTTTACGGTTTGACAGCTGAAGATTAATTTGCATTGATTAATATCCCTAATAGCATTAATAAAACCTCAGTAAAACATTTGCAACAACCCCCAAAACAAAACATGTTAGTGAGTGGCGTCTAAATAATCGTAGGCTACTATTTTCACCAACACATTTATAAACAAATCAGATCAATGCTCTCGTAATTCCATAAAACGGAGTAAAGCCCAAAAGCACAGGCAATTAATATCAATAAGCCACAATAAAATAAAGTACAAAACACAAACATATTGTAAAACGGCAACGCTGTTTACGAAATAACGCAGATGCACAACTAAAAACAAACTCACCTTTTGCAGTCAGACGTAGATACTGTGTCGTTTCTCTGTCACTCTTTGGTATATGAGCACAATTTACCTGTTCCAGCAAGTGCAGGGAAATAAATATGACATCGCGACGCCAAAATGTGCCAGAGAGCTGAGGTGAGGTATTAAACCCTGAAGAAGTAGAAAACAATGTTCCCTTTGTATTCCAGGCAAACAAACCTTCAAAAAGCTTCAAGGATAGTCGAGGGCAAACACTTGGCGAGTTTTGATAGCGCCAGTGATGATGTGACTCAAACTCTCAGTTTCTCTCTCGCGCGCGCGCGCTTGCACGTCCCTCTCGCGCTGTCATTCTCGGGAGCGCGCATGCTTTCACTACCTGGAAAAAAACAAACTGAGGGAGAAAAAAAGGTATCATAGTGGCACTTTAGTGAGCTATTCATGGTGGATATTAAGTATTTTGTCAGCTTCATCTGTCTATCCACACCGCACATTACAAGAGCCATTACTAACTTTACTACTCAGGGCTGCGTTTCCCCAAAAGCATCGTAAGCTTACGTACATCGTACACCCCTTGAAACCAGTGGAGCTACGATCAATTTAAGCTTACGATGCTTTTGGGAAACGCAGCCCTGGTAATTTGAGGCCTCAGTGGCTTTGCCCAGCACCAGCCTACACCGGTGAAGCTGACAATGGCTTTGTTTCTTTTTCTGTGCTTACTTCTTGGGTCTCTGAACAGAGATGAAAAGCCAAGCTGAGCTTTAAAAAGAATCGAGGCAAAACGAAGACTCACATTGAATCTTCCCTTGCTTATATGCTGCCCATTTCAAAACACATTACTTGTTTGTCGCTGTAATGTTACAAACCTAAATTGATATTACAAATTGATATTTATGTTTATCTACGTTTCACATTTGCAAGCAGAAAAGTAACAGGTTCAAAACTTAATTCTGTGGGAATTATATTTCTAAAAGTGTGTGTACATTGCCACCTAGTGGCAAATCATATAAACATGGCCTATTCGTCTCATTCACCGGTCACGTTTTCTACAGATTAATCTAGCTAGTTTATTTGATATTTTTCCACATGTACTGTACATTATCCCAGCAGTGACAAATTTGGGGAGAGGACAAATATTTCAAAACTTTCTGAAAAAA
The DNA here is from genome assembly GCF_001515625.1 of Sinocyclocheilus rhinocerous. Classification (NCBI taxonomy): domain Eukaryota; kingdom Metazoa; phylum Chordata; class Actinopteri; order Cypriniformes; family Cyprinidae; genus Sinocyclocheilus; species Sinocyclocheilus rhinocerous. Next base: position 749,997 of record NW_015642053.1, on the reverse strand, counting down.
CAATATGAGAATTAACTGCACAATTACTAGAAATGTGTACTTTGGATATTATATAATTTGCATACATTTTAAAAAGACACATTTTTTTCAAGACGTTTCCAACTCTGACATGGACCAATTCTGTAGATTTGTATTGTATACAGAGGGCGTTGTCCATTTCTGTTACAATTATGATATACTGGAGGTAGTGCTAGCAGACTCATTGTTTGTTTTCCTGTCTGGTGTGCTGTTGGAGTGTGAGGTGTGAATGTGTTCTGCGCACATAACAGGATACTGTAGTTATTGCACAGTGTGTTTTCTTTCCTTTTTTGACAACAAGAAGGAAAGGAAGAAAAAAAGTAAAAGAAACCTCAGCACGTATCAACTGATTTTATAGGCTTGAATTTGGAATGTCTCCATCATTGAAATGCAACAGAGCTTCAAGTTTGAGTGCTTTTATTTTTAAGGACTCCAGATACATAAATAGATCCTCATAGACATTTAATTTCCAGGTATGATCAAAATGCAAAAACAATTTATCAGTTGTCAGTGCACATATTTAATAACACAAACAAAGGAAAGCTTGTGTGTCACAATGTAAACCACGAACAACAATGCAACCACAGGAAGTATCATGCAAGTGCCACATGCCATTTTGTGGGGATTTCTGTTCTGCAGTTATCCTCTTACACCACATCACACAGAAACATGTTTAGTGCGCAAGTTTAAGTCATATTTCACAAATGAAATATCACTTCATGGCAAAATACAGTATATCACATTACATAAGTGATGAAACAGGTAGGCAGTTCTAATCTGCCAGACATCACCATTGGTTTTAATTTCATTAATTGATCTGCTGTATTTAAAACCATTTAAGTCAACATGAAATCACTTGTTTCAACCCCATTTATTTTCTTAATACATTCTTGGTCTTATTGTGCATGCTTTAGTGCACATTAATAAAAAGTAAAGTTAAAAAAAAAAAAAATAATAAAGTCTTAATCTTAGTGATTTGAGTGCCATCTGTCATCCTTGCTTATGGGAACCACAGATATTTTTGAGCCAGTTTAGTTAGAAAACATTGCTACTTTTAGTTTCACACTAACCAGCCACATTTTAACCTCTTGAAACTGACAGCAAACTCTGGCATAAAACTCCTATATTTCATAATCCAATCAATTCCAAAAGTATTTTTCAAGGCTTATTGACTTATTAAAAAATATTGGAGTACGTTTAACAAGAAAATACTATTTCAGTCTTTCCACTTCTAAATTGCATGTTTTATTCAGTGTATTATTTGCCATTTCTTTGTAATTATCTGTGAAATTTACTAGCAATTTCTGAGTGAAAATTGTGAGTAAATCCTCCACCAAATTTTTTTTCAGTGTAGAGGGTTATGAATGTCATTTCATGTTAACCTTAACAGATGTAATGTAGGTAAAGCTGCAAAATGCATGCATAGCAAGGACAAAACAATCTTCTGCAGCTGCAGCACAAGGCTAAGCAAATCTAAAGCTAACCTCAAACAGAGCAGGTTATTTATTGCCTTAAATATTCAGACTCTTTCTTGTGCTGTCAGCCGTCTGCTCGTATTAAGGCTTTAACGATAGATGTGCTTTCTTCTCAGGCATCTGTGTTTGTGATGCAGCGGGGGACTTTTTTCAAAGAGACAACATCTGATAACATCTGCAGGGCCAGAGGCTCCCTCTCATGATTGAGAAGGGAGAGAGAGATCAAGAAAGAAGAAAGGAAAGAGACACAGGATGCAACACTGGGTGCTGAGAAACACAAGTGAACTAAAAGGACAAGTGAAGAGTTCATAACCAAAGCTCCAGATAATAAGTGAGTTAGTGTTTTTTTCTTTTTTCAGACCAAAAGGTTAAAAATGTTCCTCTCTAATTCACCAGATTAATTAAATCAAAGCTTTCAATGTACCTTTTAGTCAAACGCGTACTTCATTAAATCATTAGTCATAAAAAGGTCTTCTAAACACATTTAATTATCATTTGTACAGTCAAGGACTAATATAATTGATTCTTGCAGACTCTCTTCCATCAAATTTATTCAGATTAAACTCGACAGGAAAATCGACGCACATGCTTTTAAAGTAAAAAAAACAAACATTTTATATACAGCTGGCAAGTTTGTACGTAAAAACATCAAGACTTTGGTAATCATACCACATTTTTCATTGCATTTAGATTGAGCTGAAGCTGAAGATCTGAATCTGTTCTCCTTAAGTACACGCTGGCAAGTACTGGACGATATCTGATCAGATAACAAATTACAGAGTAATATAACTGACCCCAGCACATCTCTGGTGATCCTGGTGAATTCTAGCAAATGGAAATTTTTCCTGTTGCTGCATGGGTGCACAGAAGCTCAAGGCTGGCTTTGTTCAGCAGAGCCTGAGCTCCTCAGATGGGTCTGTTTGTATAGTGGTGTCTTCACTCGTTGTGTTCCCACGAAGCCCCTTTTAAAGCCTCATCCAGTCGCCATGCACTGAAAATAAACCGCTAAGCTAGATTTCAGATGGCTTCAAATCTACCAATAAAAATATTTTATAGTCTGGAATGATAGATCATAAATTAATGAGACAAGTCTGTTAATGAAACACTATTGTATGTGTTTAAAGAACTTCATTCATCTGCAATATCAGCAACATTTATAAAAACACTAAATACATGACACATTCTTACAATATTAAAATACAACAATTAAATGGAATAGTTCACTCAAAAAAAACAAAACTGTCATCATTTACTCATCCTTATGTTATTCCAAACCTCTATAACCTATTTTTGAACTGTCTGGACCACTCGTCCTGTTTTTGATGTCAATGTGACATGACTATCATCATAGATGTCAAAACTTATGTAATATGTATTAGTGTCATATTTGAATGAATGCAAATTTAAAGAAACATATGGCTTTTCATATAATGAATTGAATTTCAGCCTTTTCTCACACAAAGCTATCTAATGGCTTTAAAACACCTTGATAATCTTTTACAATATGCAACAGTTTTACAATACTTTTATGCTGCTTTTTTTGTCACTGTGGTGCTTGATAGTATACATCACCATTTACTTTCCTTATATAGAAAAGTGTGTTCCACCAACCTGTGTTTCACAGAAGAAAGTAAGTCTTACAGGTTTGGACCGACACAAAGGTGTATAAATGATGACGGAATATTCATATTTCAACCTATTCCTTAAAAGGATAGCCATTTATGGAAAATGACAAGACATGAGCCAAATATCTTTGTTTCATAAATACTGTAGTATGATTTCTTATCCCCGCAGAGGACAGGACAATAAATAACACAGATATGCAGATCAGTGCAAAAGACAAGTAAGCTCTGCAGAACAAAATACAATCTTTTCTGGAATGGTTATGTCTTGATATCCATGATGTCCTGCAAAGCTTACTTGTCTTATCAGCAAGACAACGTTAATATTATTGGGCTTTTGTTTAATGACCGTAAACGGTGATCTCTCAGGTCACTAATCAGAGGTCAGATAAAACAGCATTCAGATTAACAGTACCTGTGGTGCACATTAGCATTAACGGATGCTAGACAGATCATTATGAGGATATTTTATTATGTGGGAAACAAGGCAGTGTTTTTTCTATTCTGTTGGAGACGCCAAATCACGCACAATTACACTGTGGTCTGTTGCTTGGTGAAATTTCACGGCCGAAATCCAGTCAATGCAATAGAAATCTGTGCCATTAGGAGTTTTGCATGAAGGCGAAAAAGTTCCCAATAGCTGGGTTTGTCCCTTTTTAACCCAGCATTTTTTAGAGTGTATTCAACTTCATTTTAAGAACAACACCATGCTTTTGTTGGGGCTTAAATGATAGTTTGCCCAAAAATGACTTAAACTTTCACTTCAAAGCTGTATTCTTTCTTCTTCAGAACACCAAAGAAGCTACTCCAAAGAATATTTCAGTGTTTTTTTTTGTCAAAATAATTATATTTAATGGGGTCCAAAACCACATTGTACACTCTTAACAATAAAGGTGCTTAAAAGGTTCTTCACGGCGATGCCATAGAACAGTGTTTCTCAACCCTGGTCCTGGGCGCCCCCCAGCACTGCACATTTTGTGTGTCTCCCTAATCAAACACACCTGATTCAACTCATTAGCTCATTAAAAGAAACTCCAGGACCTGAAATGGGTGTCAGATAAGGGAGACATACAAAATGTGCAGTGTTGGGGGGCGCTCAGGACCAGGGTTGAGAAACACTGCCATAGAAGAACCATTTTTTGGTTTTCCACAAAGAACCATTCAGTCAAAGGTTCTTTAAAGAACCATCTCTTTTTTACCTTTTTTATAATCTGAAGAACCTTCTTTCGCCACAAAGAACCTTTTATGAAACAGAAAAGGTTCTTCAAATGTTAAAGTTTCTTTATGGAACCATTTAGACAAAAAGGTTCTTCTATGGCATCGTCTAGCACCGTTATTTTTAAGAGTGTACCCTATTGACTTTCACTGTATGGACAATAAGAAAAGTCATACAGGTTTAAAACAACATGAGGGTGATTAAACGATAACAGAATTTTCATTTTTTAAGTGAACTTTCCCTTTAAGCAGGACTATATCTTGATGTCTGCCCTTTTGGGAGAGAGAGGGGTGACCTCTCGCTGGGAACGTTTGGAGCTGGAAATAGAAGAGGTGGAGGCATTGGTAGCATTGCGCTGGTAATGTAGGGGGTGGCGTGGGTGCAAAGGCGCCCCCCGGAACAACAGGACATCCCTCACTGCCCCTCTAAAGGGTTTGCTGACAAAACAGTACAGAAAGAAATTCACAGCAGTGTTTAGCATGGCTAACATGTTGGCTAAGTCGTATGCTAGATGTACCCGCCAATCGTTGTGCACCGATGACACGTAGAGATGGTAGAGCACCACTCCGGTACGAGGCGCCCACAGGACAGCAAACACAGAAGTCACTGCTAGGAGCATAGCTGTGGTTTTACCCAGCTTGCTTGGCACTGCCAGCTGCTGCCCGCTTTCGTCTTGGCACATCTGCTGCCGCTGTCTCTTCCGGAGCCTCAGGATGATCAAAGAGTTTAGTACCAGGAAGATGCAGCACGGAAGGAAGTAAATAATAGTCACGTGGGTCCAAATCAAGGCGGTATCCAAGCTGTTGGGCGCACGGCTGACCCTCCACATGTCTGACCACCAGAAGAACGGCACGCCGGATGCCAGCGCTAATGTGAGCACCACTGCAATGATCCGCCGAGCCCGTGCTGGGTAACTGATCTGCCGATGAAGTAGCGGGTGGCACAAAGCGACATAGCGGTCCACCGTGAGGGGAACGGTAGCCCAGATAGATGCATGATTGGCAGAAAACTCCATCATACTGACTGACCTCAGCAGCAGCACAGGAACGTCTCGGTGAAACACAGCCGTTTCCAACAGGAAGCCCACGAAGATGATGAATAGCTGGCTGAGGATGTCCGAGCCAGTTAGCGCAAGAAGATACACATACAGGGCCTTCTGAGTACGAACAGCCAGCCGGTAAAGAGCCACCAACGTCAGGATGTTCACTAGGGAAAGGAGACAACAGGAATTAGAAAGAAGGATTGAGGTAGAGGAGGATGAACAAGGCTTAAACAGTTAGGGAATGAAGCCAGAGAAGGGAGATGCAGAAGACGGAGATAGAAATCAAGGACATGGAGGGAGTTGACACAGCAAGATTGATGGGAAGTAAAAGATTAGGGGTCATATTTACAGAACATGGCGACCCACGGGAACCTTTGCCCTGATTTTCCACAAAGAAAAGATTAAACTCAAGTGAATTTGTGCTGTTTTTACTGGTTGAAACAACAAGAGATAAGTGTATTTTAAGGGTTTTTAAAGATTTTTATAGTAAAACTATTTATAGAAAAGACATGTCTCCAGACAGCAGAATGGATAAAACTATGGAGAATTTAACTCAACTGAATCCAATAAAATGAAAATATGATTTCTTCTCATTCACTTTCATGTTGTTCCAAAACCATATGCTGTTATTTTTGGAACATAAAAAAATATTATGAAAAATACTTCAGTATTTTTGTGTCCATACAATGATGTTTCAGACCCTTTTGACTTTGATTGTATGGACAATAACATTTGAAATTTTCTTCAAAATGTCTGCTTTTGTGGTCTTATAAGTTTAGAATGACATGAGCGTAAGTAAAAACGACAGAATTTTCATTTATGGGTGAACTAGAGAGATCTTATATTAGACAGCTAGTAAACTGATTTGAATGGACTGTTGTGAACACCAATCATCTGTCTGTGACCCTGATCTGATTTATAGTAGCAGTTTATGGGGGGCTTTCAAATGAGTCTCTAATTAATTGTCATTTGTATTGATTGGTTTATTGATCTCCTTTCTTGTCCTCAAGCAGTTGCCAGTCTCTCTCAGGATTGGTGTAGTAAAATGTTTGTGGATACTTAATGTTTTCTAGTCTGGTCTGATGTGTGTCTCACAGAATGAATTTGCCATGATCTTCCTCCATCAAAGGACTCAAGGTGATGAAGATCAATTTCCCATGTGCCAAAAATGAATATTTTAGAACAGTTTATGTGCCATGGTGATTTTCATTCAATTTTTCAATCCATTCCATCATACTTCCCTAAATTAAATCCAAAATTGCATATTGATTGCTACCCAATTCTTAACTTAATATGCATTCTCAATTCAATTCTCAGTGGCGCACGACCCTAATCTTAATTGACCCAAGTTTATAGGTATTAAAATGCCCATCTCATACCTGGCACTCCAACACACAACAGAGTACTGTAGTAGACGACAGGGATGTAAGCCAGCACACACTCTGACCTCTCCTGAGCGCTGCTCTCATCCACCTGCTGGCCGGGTGATGTGCCATTGTACCAGTCAATCATGGCCTCTTAGTTCCTCTTGTGAAAGGAAAGAGAACAGGAAGGAAACCTTAAAACTACAGTATCGGAATATGACCTAAAACCTTTGCCTAACAACTGAAATCAATGAAATGAACCTTATTGTGTTTATGTCACATAGATTCTGCAGTGCAGAATGAAGAAGAGAAGGTGTAATGCATTTCTGCATGGAATTTTACTGTGCTCTGGTGGTCTTTCACCGGGTCACTGTGTTAATGACAGAGACAGCTTGCCCTCATAGGTTAAAAACAGTCAATTAGGGACAGATGGAACGAGTGCACAACACTCTCCTTCATTTACTTGTCTTATCTTTCTACCTTTCCTTCTGTTTAACTTTGATTACTCCCATAACTGCCCCCTCCTGAGAGGATGAGGTGATCAGCTCTGTGCCAAACATGTTTATTTGCTTTCAGACCCAGTGCAGGGAGCGGAAATGATTGTTTTGCTCTGTAGATTTCCTTTGACCTCATGACATCTTTGAGTTTTACGGACAATAGGGCTGTCAAAAAAATATTTGAATTTTGAATATTCGTCGAATTTAAAATAAAAATCCACAACGTTTTTGCATTCGAATTTTAGGTGTGCGTCAGGCAGCTTTATCAGTGGCACGAGGTGCGATGACGATGTAAATGTTGTTGCATTATAATGTTTTTGTTAGCCTATCCAGTTGAAGCCACTATATACAGTGCTGCGTTGTTCATTAAAAATATTGCAGAAAAAGAGATCATCAATGCGGAGAAGATCTTGTTTACATCAAAACTGAAACCAAGCCGTTCACACAGAACACATATTTCGCGCATTTTCTAGAGGGACATCTATCACCGTTGCACTCGTGTCTCGCACAAAAGAGCCGCATGTTTAGAAAGCCATGTAAAATTAATGCAAGTTTAACTAAAAAAAAACGTATATATCGAGATTTTATGGCGGGATTTTTTCCCCATCCCACTGCATCTCATCGTTTTTAAATGAGAAATGTACTCTGTGTGATTGGCTTTCCGCCCTTTGTATTAAACTATGCATACATACATGATGCTGTTTTGTTTATAGTTGTTTAAGCAACTTAATTAATTATAATTGGTTTATAAACATTATTTTAAACATTATGCACTTTTTTCACAGATAGCCATTTTATCTTATGCTTTGAATAAATGTGCATTAGTAATATTTTGCACGATGCGCCCTCTTGTGGCCTCAGAAGAGAAGCCAAAATCTTTTCTTCACCCTAACTGAAATTATGCATTTTAAATGTGAATATAATTCAAATTTTGATAATATTTAAGCACAAAATTCGTAATTAGTTTTTCAGCCATTTTGACAGCCCTAACGGACAACTCTGCTAATGTGCTTTGGTGATTTTCTTATGGTCAAACTGTGCATCTCGCCTTTGCAGTGTGCAGTTTTTGTGTTGTCATTGGAATTGAACTGCCATATATTCATAAGCCATTCATTCTTTCCTCCTGGCAAAAAGACAATATGAGAGAGGGTTTATGTTGTGGAACATGATTGCCTGCTATGATGAGGCTGCTTCATCAACTGTCCTGCTTATGTGGGCAAATTCTCCCTGTTAGTAAGAACTGGACGAGGCAGGAATGATTGGTCTTCTGTCACCTTATAATTACTAATCTGTCTTTGCCTTACTGGGGATTTATGTGGGGTCCTCTTTGTCACTGCTTTAGCAATTTGGACTAAAGCAATTCCTCCCTACATTTTCCATTCATGTACATTTATAGTAAATTTAATTTAGGAAAAGCAGTACAATACATTTTGTTACTATGTTGTGGGAAAACATTTAATACATTATATCTAATGGGTATGACCCATAAATGAATATATAAATGACAAATTTAAATGAATACGATTAAAAAAAAATGCTTGAAATAGTTTTAGAAATGGTCTAAGAAAACAAATACTTAGTAAAAGATACTTTTCTTTTTTCTATCAATAACATGAAATAAATATGAAAATTAATAAAATAATTAAAAATACACCTGTCGCAATGTGTAAGAGGACTGTAAATGGTTTGATATATGCACACATATTATATTATTATTATGCATATATTATATACAAACGTAATTTTTTAAATATATTAAACAACAGGGTTGAATGGTTGAGACTGACAAATGTAGACAACGTTAAATTTGAGCAAAAATTAGGAAAAGCATTAATAGTGATCCACAAATGTTTTTAAAAAGTTGATTTGTATCGTCTCAATGGTAAAATTCTAAAAGCATCTTATTATTTCCACTTTCAGAGGAGCGTAATCCCATTATCATAGACAGTTCCATCATATATTGCAATGAGACTTTTATGGCTCTTTGTTACTCTGTAGTTGTTTTGATACAGAAGCTGATAAACGATCAATCTTTAACTAAAGCTGAGCGTGTGCTAGGCTACAGAAGAGAGGTTTTCCCTGAAAGGCTTTAAGTACTTCACTACTAATGTTGTTTTCCCTTCTGAAAATATCTCTACAAATAAATCATCGCTCATTTAAGAGATTCACAATGAATGAGGAGTAGCGTGTGTGTGTGTTTATATGGGTCTGAGTGTGTTTATATGACATGCTGCTTGCTCTGTGAAAATCTGGCTCTATTTAGTTAAAAAAAAAAGTCGGGTTCACTGGTAGCACCAATACTCTATTCATTATTCAAAGCGTGAAAGCATGTATCTAAGGAAAGATCAATTGTGTTAACTGGACAGTAGTTGAGAAATCAAAATAATTATGATTATGATTACAATGCTGTTCAAATGCTCATTGCCTCTCTTCTCAGTATGAAGGAACTGATGATTTTGGATTCAAGAATGTGATCAATATGCATATCAAACATTATAAATGACGTGGAAACAACATTTTCTGACGAGGTTTAGATTTTATGGAGAGGAAACTTGTTCTCGTGCATTAGCGAAAGACTTTAATATACACACATTTCCTAAGGGAACTCTTTGGATATTATCCTATTTCTCATTGCCAATCTTTTTTTTTATTTTCTAAAGTACAATTTTATAGGCTGTGCGATATAACTAGAAATATATATCTCAATATATTTTAGCATTGTGGCGATATATATTTTGTATATTTCAATATTTATGCTTTTTCCGGTCGCAGGATTCAGAATTTCAACCAAACAGTCATTAAAACATTATTTCTCACGTGTCCTGATATGGATGGTATTGTTATACCTATATCATCCTTGAGCTCAGAACTATTGACTCAGGTGAAGCCAAGCAATGTAAGAAGTAAAATATAGCATGTTTTCCACATTTTGTCACTAAATTGGCAAAAGGAAAGATTATATTTAATATTTTTCATTAAAATGCAACAATATCACAATACATACAACCTTCAATCTTAATTTCCTCAGTTTTAATATACAAAAAAAAAATACACACAGGGACATGAACATAATTTATTATGATAATTTTATTTTAAATTATTTTAAATTTATTTTGTTTTAAATGATTCACAGAAATGAATCACTTTTGCTAACTTAAATCAGACGCTATTAAAACATGTCTAATGTTCACATATTCAAGAGTCAGGATCGTGAAATTAGTTATACTTGTTAAGAAAACATAATGGCCAAATAAAAAAAATTTGTTAAAATCATTCTGTATTCACAATTTAAGTCTTAATGCAAAAGTCTTAACTGGCCTTGCATTGTGTCCTCATATTTATTTATTTAAAAAAACTAAATGTAAATGTAAATATGCAACAAGAGCTTAATTCCATGACCAGGGATTTCCAAAGTTCCCATCCAGAGGCTACCGTCTAGAATTAGGGTCTCAAAAGATTCACATGAAATAACTCGTACAAGCTGTTTAAGCTGAAAGCATGACATTGCAGCTTAAAGCCTCAACTATGTGAATGCCAAACAGCAATGTTTTCCATTACTGCTTTAGTTCACATGTGCTGTCTCGGGGCAACTACCCATACAAGCATCTATATCTGTTCAAACAGTATAGACAATAATGAAAAAAGATGTTTTCACCAAATAATGAACTGTGGCTCTATCTACACAGTCTCAAGGGTAATCACCTCATTTTGTTCCAGTATAAATGGCCACTGTTTTCCATTCTGGGATGTACAGGGAGTCAATGTGTAAGGTTTCAGATCTCTCTCCATGGACGTTTTGCTCTAATGAACACGCTCAATTATTCATATTCGGCCGGTACACCTGAGACAATAGTTATGAGCTCAAGGACGACGGTATAGCAATACCATCCATATCAGCACACGCAAGCAAAAGAGTGTAAGTTTCATTGTTTTCTAAAAAAGGAAAAGAGAAGATGAGAGGGACACAGAAACAGAGACCTTGAAATTCACAGTCTCTTGATTACATAAGACGCTCACAAATAATGCCACACATTTTTGAAGTGATCTTTATGACTTCCAGAGCTGACCTCTGAATATCCCGTAGTTCTTGGAGAAAATATTAAGATGACAAAACACAGAGGACACAACACGTCAAATAACTGATTTATGTCCAGAACAAACCAGTTAAGACTCGTTTTTAAAAAGCTGTTTTTTTTAAAGAGGGTGTAAATAGAAGTGGAAACATTGTACCAATATAAATAAAATTATTGTTTTGTTGTGAGCATTTGGATGTTTTGGAGTCCTACTATTTTATAAACTTTTAAATACTTTTTTATAAACATACATTTGTATATGTATAAATTAAACTAATAAATAAAATATCAAATTAATATATATCAAAATGTATACCATTTTTTATATATATATAAAAAAAATTGTAATAAAAATATATTAAATAATAATAAAATATATTCACATATCACAGTCTCAAGGGTTTTATGGAGTAAATTATACATTTATATATAAACACACATACAGAGTTTATACTAGTTATGTTTTATAGTATTTATATATTGTTAAATACTTTTTATTAAATATTTAAAAAAAATTCAAAAAAAAATGTCAAAGTATATTCACTTATCACGGTCTCAAGGAGTAAATTATAAATTAATAAATTTTAATTATTAATTAAGTGACATGATGAATTTCACTCTGAATTTTACATTTTACTGTATATTTACATTTTGTGATACTGTGAAATTTTGTGAAAGTGTGATACTTTCTGCTAATTCATTGTTGGCATAATTTAAAAATATGATTGCAAATGCTTAGCCCTTGACACACTCATACCATTTTAAATAGGCTAGCTAAAAATATCTACTACAATACAATATAAAGAAATATTAAAAAAGACAGTGCCCCGCTTTACCTGCATTTACACTATTTAATACAGCAAAAAACATAGTAACAAAAACTGTAACTGCAACTGATGCTCAATTTATAAAATTCACTTAACACTCTCTTAAATATAAATGAAGTGATCCATCAGATAAAGACCGATAGCTCACGGACAAAGAGGTTTTCTTACCCTCACAAATCGCTGCAGGTCCCCATCCGTCCTAACCGCTGATGCCCAGCCAGGCAGCCCTTGAGGAGGACGGGGAGGGAGGACAGGGGTCTTTGAATAACTGACACATCACTGCAATCACAGAGCGAGTTTGGGAGGAGGTTATGGAAGAGAGATAGTGAGAGGGAGAGAGGGAGGGGTTAAGCAGGGCTGATTTCTATAGAGAGGATTTTGGTAAATGAGTGAAGCATTGAGAATGAAGGTGAGTCAGATGTATAGAGGTCTGTCTTTCACAGAGAGGTCAATATAGCGCAGACACATGAGGAGAAGGGTGTATAGTTTCACACAGCGATGCCTTCAGACCCATGGGAGCTCTTATCTGTTGTGTGATTCCTTAAATTATCTTAAATCTAAGTATAACCTCTGTGGTCCTTTTTAAGCTTGAATCATTTGAATCAATACCTAGGTGGTTTGTGTATTTACTAATGAAAATGTGAATGGTTCTTGTCTGTGCAAAACTCACCGCAAAAGTGTGACAAACATGCAAAAAAATAAGAAATCAGGAAGGGGGCCAACACTTTTTCACACCACTGTATATAGGGTCATGCTGGGGTCTTCAGGTTGGTTGCCAGGGTATTGGTGGTTGCTAAGGTGTTCTGAGTGGTCTTTAGCACTTTTTATGCAGTCGCTAGGTGGTTGCTGGATGGTTGCTTGCAGGGGAAAGTCAAAAGAGCCTAGTATTCTGGTTATATGTAAATATGTAAATACATACTTCAATGCAAGTTTATGGGATTTTATTCACTATTTAAATGATGCACCAGAAGTATTATTTATTTACTAAATGTAGTATTTTTAAAAACATTGTGAATTGGCTTTTATTTTGATATTTCCTGTTGTAATTTTTATTTTGTTTTAAATTGTAGTTATTTTTTTAAGTTTTAGTCATAATGTGCTTTTGTCGTTTTATTTGTTGTTTAATATTTCTATTTAGCTTTTATTTATATCTATTTCAGATTTAGTTTTAGTAATTCTAGTACTTTAACTTCAGCTTATTATATTTGTCTCAGTTGTCAAGTCAACATTTCTGATTTTCTTTTATGTTTTTCAATTAACAAAAATGATTTTTAGTTTTTGTTTTGGTCAAAATCAACAGCACTGCTCAAAAAGTCACACAATTTGAGGTATCATATGGGGGTTTTTTTTCTTTCATTTTTTTACATGGTAGAACCATAGCATTCTTGTAAATTAGGCATACAAATCAAATTACAATTAATATCAAAGTACTATGGTATTGCCATCTGATACCATCACTGCACAATACCTTTACAGTACATTTTGTTCATTTAATGATAAAAATGTGCTACAGGGTCCAAGATGTACAATTTTTAGCCAAATCAATAAAGGTATTAGGTGTTTTCTAGAAGAATTAGCTTCCCTCACCAGCCAGCAACATCACGTCTCCAGATGGATGGAACAAAAAGTACATGTACACCACCATCTGGACACAGAAGGAGAGAAAGGATGGATGCTGGAAATCTCCATGCATGGATGCTCTCTCTCTTTTTAGTGAATGAGTGTTCTTTCATCACTGAGTGTTCGTTTTGATGATCAGTCTCTGAACTGGCCGTGTACCGCAGCAGAGGACTGGCCAGGCAGAAAATGAACTGTGTAAACTCTCTGTCATTGGTCGTGGTTCCAGCAGTATAGGCATATTATGGTGTGACAATAGGAAACAGAATTCGCTATAAATATCTATATTTATCAATACAGAAAAAGTAGATCACCACAGACTTAGTCTTATTGACTTACCCAGATAACATGCACTCTGCAAAAAAGTCTTCTTTATATTTCCAGATCATAGAAAAGTATGGACATTTTTTTTTTAAAAGGATTGTTCACCCAAAAATTAAAATTCTGTATCCATACTCACCCACCATTTGTTCCAAACCTGCATGAGTTTCTTTCTTCTGTTAAATACACAAAAAAAGATATTTTAAAAGTATGGACATTTTTTTTTTAAAAGGATTGTTCACCCAAAAATGAAAATTCTGTATCCATACTCACCCACCATTTGTTCCAAACCTGCATGAGTTCCTTTCTTCCGTTAAACACACAAAAAAAGATATTTTAAAGAATGTTGGTAACCAAACAGTTGACGGTAGCCATTGACTTCCATACTAAGAATTTAACAAATAAAAATTCTAAGAATTTTCAGTTTTGGGTAAACTATATAATGCATTGTGTTAAAAAACACAATTTCTTCACTATATATGATTTAGCAAAACATAAAATACACATAAAATACAAAATAAAAAAGACAATAAAATCTATTAAAATAATGCACAAAAATAGTAAAATAATGCACTAAAATGCCCATATTTTTCCCACTGACACTGACACAATATTCTCTAATACAAGAGCAATTTATGTATTTTTGTATTTCGAACTACAGAGCCTAATGAGCCTCAACTATCGGCCTAATGTTGACACACTATATATCAAAATTTTTTGGATGGCAAAACATTTCTCTTAAAAGAAGTCTATCAACTTTGTTTGGAATCCATGTTTGCATAATGTTAAAGTCAGGGTCAAACTCAGTAGAAGAAAATGTTGATTTAATATCTCCTGTGATGCAGAACAGCATTCATTATCCCATATATTTTTTGCACTATGACACTTCAACATTTAGATCTGAAGCATGGCAGAGTTATAGTTTTATAAACATATTCCAAACCTTATCATCTCACATTATCAGCTTTGCTATTGGACTGGTCAAAGTTTGCATTCCAACTGTCAATCAATTTCTTCACTCAACATGACCACTTACAAGTTCAGTTTATTTAATTTGATTCACAAAGCATCTTACTATGAAGTACGGTTGCCCTTGTGCAATGGAAGTCAGCAGTTTTTTTTCTTTCATTTTTTTACATGGTAGAACCATAGCATTCTTGTAAATTAGGCATACAAATCAAATTACAATTAATATCAAAGTACTATGGTATTGCCATCTGATACCATCACTGCACAATACCTTTACAGTACATTTTGTTCATTTAATGATAAAAATGTGCTACAGGGTCCAAGATGTACAATTTTTAGCCAAATCAATAAAGGTATTAGGTGTTTTCTAGAAGAATTAGCTTCCCTCACCAGCCAGCAACATCACGTCTCCAGATGGATGGAACAAAAAGTACATGTACACCACCATCTGGACACAGAAGGAGAGAAAGGATGGATGCTGGAAATCTCCATGCATGGATGCTCTCTCTCTTTTTAGTGAATGAGTGTTCTTTCATCACTGAGTGTTCGTTTTGATGATCAGTCTCTGAACTGGCCGTGTACCGCAGCAGAGGACTGGCCAGGCAGAAAATGAACTGTGTAAACTCTCTGTCATTGGTCGTGGTTCCAGCAGTATAGGCATATTATGGTGTGACAATAGGAAACAGAATTCGCTATAAATATCTATATTTATCAATACAGAAAAAGTAGATCACCACAGACTTAGTCTTATTGACTTACCCAGATAACATGCACTCTGCAAAAAAGTCTTCTTTATATTTCCAGATCATAGAAAAGTATGGACATTTTTTTTTTAAAAGGATTGTTCACCCAAAAATGAAAATTCTGTATCCATACTCACCCACCATTTGTTCCAAACCTGCATGAGTTTCTTTCTTCTGTTAAATACACAAAAAAAGATATTTTAAAGAATGCTGGTAACCAAACAGTTGACGGTAGCCATTGACTTCCATACTAAGAATTTAACAAATAAAAATTCTAAGAATTTTCAGTTTTGGGTAAACTATATAATGCATTGTGTTAAAAAACACAATTTCTTCACTATATATGATTTAGCAAAACATAAAATACACATAAAATACAAAATAAAAAATACAATAAAATCTATTAAAATAATGCACAAAAATAGTAAAATAATGCACTAAAATGCCCATATTTTTCCAACTGACACTGACACAATATTCTCTAATACAAGAGCAATTTATGTATTTTTGTATTTCGAACTACAGAGCCTAATGAGCCTCAACTATCGGCCTAATGTTGACACACTATATATCAAAATTTTTTGGATGGCAAAACATTTCTCTTAAAAGAAGTCTATCAACTTTGTTTGGAATCCATGTTTGCATAATGTTAAAGTCAGGGTCAAACTCAGTAGAAGAAAATGTTGATTTAATATCTCCTGTGATGCAGAACAGCATTCATTATCCCATATATTTTTTGCACTATGACACTTCAACATTTAGATCTGAAGCATGGCAGAGTTATAGTTTTATAAACATATTCCAAACCTTATCATCTCACATTATCAGCTTTGCTATTGGACTGGTCAAAGTTTGCATTCCAACTGTCAATCAATTTCTTCACTCAACATGACCACTTACAAGTTCAGTTTATTTAATTTGATTCACAAAGCATCTTACTATGAAGTACGGTTGCCCTTGTGCAATGGAAGTCAGCAGCTCTGAGTTAACAAGATGTTTGTACTTCATAAAACCCTCTCATGTTTGTAATTGTTTTTATCGATTGTCCCAAAAGAGCAGATGCTCACACAGCTGGAGGAAGTGCGGTCTCTGTTCATTTGACCTACAACAATCTCAACTTCTATAGCATAATGTAGGAGTGCTATCTTACACAGGCCTATAAATCCTGTCATTCAGTTTTTTTTCCAATGAAAGTATGTTGTTCCACTTTACAAAAAAGTCATTAAATATACTGTGATGCAGAAAGCGGTTATGTTTATCTACTCTTTGTAAAGTGAAGAAGAAAAATTGCCAACAAAAACAGTTGAAGCACTTAAAGTGAAGGGTCCTTTTATTCCATCTAAACACATTAATTCATAATGTGATTGCTGTGAGTGGGGTTCACGAAGCCTAACATTATTAATGTGAATTTAATTACCTGTAATTTCTGAGGCATGTGGGGGAGATGAAGGGAGAGAAACAAGATAAAAGGAAAAACAGATGAATAAGTGGCAAAAACTAAAGTAGTAATGAATGCAAAGAGATAAATACAGAGGCCATTTTTGCGATGAATTATGGATTGCTAATGTTCCTTTGTCTCTAGGACAACAGAAAATAAGTTTGACAATGCAAATGTATGTATGTATTTCGCTTGCAACAATACTGCCCTCTAGCGACAATATCCATTCAAGTTTAGTAAAAAAAACAAAATTCAACTAATTAATGAAAATTAAAAATGAAACCAATTTATTCATGACCCACAATACAAACAACACAATATACAGCTAAAAGGCAGTAGAGAAGTAGATGCATTGAGATGCCAAGTGGGTCAAATATGGAGTCCTATATGAGAGAGGGAGAGAAATCAAATTAAGTTTGTTGGGTCACTGTATCACTGATTTTATCACTCTCATCAATCAATATTCCTGCAGGCTATCCAGCTTTCTCTTCACTGAGTAGTATAAATACTGGAGTTTGAGTTATTAGTACAGAAATAACCAACCAAAATCTCTGCGGCCATGTATATAATGTAAAAAATGTAAAGGTCAAAGGTATGATTTCTTCTACTTTTAAAAGTAAAGAGTCATCATACACTCTGTAAAAGTGATTTTTAAATAAAAAAGATTCTTTGAGTATGTTTTACATAATATTTTAGTCTTTCTAACTCAAAATGTTTAATTCCGTGTGTTACTTGCTGTTTCTGTCTAATTATTACTAGCAATTTGAAAGTTGTTTGAATCCTTCTTGATAATAATATGGCCTGTATACTTGTCAATGACAGTTGTTCTTTCACCTGAATATGAAAGCTTGCTGCTTTATTACACTGTCTATGAGTCACTGCATCACTCATAGTTACTGTTCTAACACTCTACAATAATATTGACCGTTCCTAGGACAATTAAACAATCTATAATAAGCTGGTTATTATCAGCTGACTGTACATTATCCTGCATTATGTGGCTTTTGGTGTACCAAATAAATAATTAGCCAATTGTCAGATGTGAGATGTAATGTTTGTGTCACAGTTTCCAAAAGTTTGTGTCAAAGGTTCCAAAGACGAAGAGTCAGAAAGTTCCAACACAAAGGTATTTAATAAAAGAATAAACACAGGGTAAGCCAAGGCAACGTAACAGTGTGCATGACACATAAACAACAACCGACAATGAACTGAAGTAACCAGGAACTTAAGTATACACTGATAATGAACTAAAATGCTAACAGGTGTATGATCAAATGAATTGCCATATTAAATAAAGAGAGTGGGAAACTAGAACAAAGGCTGATGATATACTGGGCAATTTCTTGAGCAATGTTGCCGTCAATGGGCAACCAGGTGAGACACAGGGCCCACGACCGATCTAAAATATCCAGATAGAAATTTGTTACCCATTCTCAACGGGAAAGTGCCCAAGCAACATTGCTCAAAAAAGTTGCCCCGTGTATCATCAGCCAAAGACAACAGGAAATGAAACAAAAAGGATTGTTTCCAGTCCATGATAATGAAAGCCATGAAGTCCATGATAATGAAAACTAAGTGAACAAAAGACTGACAGTTCCTGACAGTTTGCAATGTTTTTGAAAGAAATTAACACTTTTATTTAGCAAAAACAATCTGTTTCAAATAAACACAGCTATTCATCAAAGAATCCTGATGTTTTACATAATATTTTAGTCTTTCTAACTCAAAATGTTTAATTCCGTGTGTTACTTGCTGTTTCTGTCTAATTATTACTAGCAATTTGAAAGTTGTTTGAATCCTTCTTGATAATAATATGGCCTGTATACTTGTCAATGACAGTTGTTCTTTCACCTGAATATGAAAGCTTGCTGCTTTATTACACTGTCTATGAGTCACTGCATCACTCATAGTTACTGTTCTAACACTCTACAATAATATTGACCGTTCCTAGGACAATTAAACAATCTATAATAAGCTGGTTATTATCAGCTGACTGTACATTATCCTGCATTATGTGGCTTTTGGTGTACCAAATAAATAATTAGCCAATTGTCAGATGTGAGATGTAATGTTTGTGTCACAGTTTCCAAAAGTTTGTGTCAAAGGTTCCAAAGACGAAGAGTCAGAAAGTTCCAACACAAAGGTATTTAATAAAAGAATAAACACAGGGTAAGCCAAGGCAACGTAACAGTGTGCATGACACATAAACAACAACCGACAATGAACTGAGGTAACCAGGAACTTAAGTATACACTGATAATGAACTAAAATGCTAACAGGTGTATGATCAAATGAATTGCCATATTAAATAAAGAGAGTGGGAAACTAGAACAAAGGCTGATGATATACTGGGCAATTTCTTGAGCAATGTTGCCGTCAATGGGCAACCAGGTGAGACACAGGGCCCACGACCGATCTAAAATATCCAGATAGAAATTTGTTACCCATTCTCAACGGGAAAGTGCCCAAGCAACATTGCTCAAAAAAGTTGCCCCGTGTATCATCAGCCAAAGACAACAGGAAATGAAACAAAAAGGATTGTTTCCAGTCCATGATAATGAAAGCCATGAAGTCCATGATAATGAAAACTAAGTGAACAAAAGACTGACAGTTCCTGACAGTTTGCAATGTTTTTGAAAGAAATTAACACTTTTATTTAGCAAAAACAATCTGTTTCAAATAAACACAGCTATTCATCAAAGAATCCTGAAAAAAATGTATTACAGTTTCCACAAAATATTAAGCAGCACAACTGTTTTCAATAATAAGAATGTTTCTTGAGCAGCAAATCAGCATATTAGAATGATTTCTGAAGGATCATGTGACACTAAATACTGGAGTAATGATGCTGAAAATGTAACTTTGCAATCACAGGACTACATTTTTAAAATATTAAAATATATTAAAATCGAAAACAGTTATTTTACATTGTAATGAGATTTCACAATATTACTGTTTTTAATTTTTAATTACTGTTTTATTGGATGCAGCCTTTTTATCAGCTCTGTTAAACTCTGACAGTGTTTTCTCCCAATCAAAATCAATTTTCATATTCAGCCTGAATGTAGCCTTAAGAGGAATCCATTCATCGCTATCAGTCTAGATCAGGGTCACAATCGGCTTGATAGTAGCTTTAGGGTTTCTCCTAAGTAAATGATTTACTAAAATTTTACTCGGAAGTTCGTCTCACACACGCACAGCACACACACACACACCCACCCGTACACTTACACATACACACATGTATCTGCTCTACCTCTGTCGCCTTGTCACACAGTGAAGGTTCAGGCTGTCTCAGCACATTTCCACCGCTTCTTTGACTGGCAGTAAACAAGTGACATAACCTCTAACTAGAGGACTCTGCAGCAGGGGTGGATGTCCTTACATACAGAGAGAGAAATAGACTCCAATCCTTCTTTTGATCCTGTGTGTGGACAGCATGTAATAGGATGCACATGTTCAGTCTGGCTGAGTAACTGGCTCAATGCTAAACAGAAATGTACAGGGGTCTCAAATACTTCTGGGTGTCATGTTTAGATAGTCCTATTACTACTTCTCATACTTTAAACAAACAACTAATCTGAAGAATTAAAAGGTTTTTTTTATACGGGTATGAATGATATCTCAAATTGAGAAGGTCATTATGCTGTTAAAGTTATGCAATTTTAAAGTGATATCTCACCAAAAATGATAAATTCTCTTCTTTCCTTACTCTTATGTCAAACCTGTTTGAGTTTCTTTCATATGCAGAATACAACAGAAGATATTTAAAAAATGTGTTGGTTTTTGTCCATACAATGAAAGTCTTTCATTGTACTGAAAATAATCCCCACATTTTTCAAAATATGGTCTTTTGTGTTCTGCAAGAAGATAGAAATACATACGGGAATGACACAAGTGTGGGTAAATGATGACCAAATTCTCATTTTGGGGCAAACTATTCCTTTAACTTGATTTTTTTCCCCCACTAATAGACAATACAACAGACAGAAAATCACAGATTTACATTGAAGAAGGGATTTAAGACACATCAACACTGTATTTTTTTTAAAAAGACTATTAGGAGTATGTTTCACAAGAAAATACTATTTACATTTCACATTAATTCAGTGTGTTACTTGCGGATTTTTAGCAATTTACCAGCAATCAAAGCGAACACCAACAAACATCAGCGATCATAGTGCTAAAAACCACTCAGAACAAGTGTGGGTAAATGATGACCAAATTCTCATTTTGGGGCAAACTATTCCTTTAACTTGATTTTTTTTCCCCACTAATAGACAATACAACAGACAGAAAATCACAGATTTACATTGAAGAAGGGATTTAAGACACATCAACACTGTATTTTTTTTTAAAAGACTATTAGGAGTATGTTTCACAAGAAAATACTATTTACATTTCACATTAATTCAGTGTGTTACTTGCGGATTTTTAGCAATTTACCAGCAATCAAAGCGAACACCAACAAACATCAGCGATCATAGTGCTAAAAACCACTCAGAACACTTAAAGCAATGATTTGCCAATTTTTAACCAGCTTTGAAACGTTACAATATTGACAGTATATTATGCGCACCCAAATATCCCTGTTTATTTGTCAGCAAAATTATGTATATTTTTTTGTTGACAAATGAGCTCAGGGATTGGTTCGGATTTCCGCATTTTTGTTTCCCCTCCCACGGACAGTCAGATTGACCGTTGGGTGGCACCAAAATCAAAAGTGCATTATGGATGTTGAAGTTTTTGGAAAAAGGCAATGCCACAGACGTTTTTCACTATGAGGGGTCTTTACACAGCTGAGTTAAGGCTGCTCTGTGCCTGCACAAAATTCAGTGTAAAAACGTAATGCTGGATAAAAGCCAGACTAAATTATGCCTGCTGTGACCCAACTCAGCCCATAGTATCAAAGTATACAGTTGAATTGCTGTATAAATAAGTTCTGTCATGAAACTCTAGATGGCGCAGACTGATGGTTCGTTAATGCAAACTGATGATATTCACAGTGTTAAACTACTTGCAAAAAGCTGATTGATTCATGTTGCATATGCTGCCAATGAGTTTACTGCTTTACATTTATGGTTGGTAAGCAGTTCGCAGCACGCTATCAGAGTTCCTCCGAAACCCTCCACCTTCCCCCAGCTCCACCTGTATAGATCTGATATGGGTTATTATATATGCTATTTGTGCAGCAGCAGTATGTCTTAAATACTCAGCACCGTATCAGCGTATGTATTGGCAGTAGCAAGTTCCTGTACTTGCTTTGCAGCAGCAGCAACAATAATCTAAAACAACAGCAGCAGCAGCGTAGTAAATTTATTCCACCAAGACCAAATACATTAAACGGTCATATCAATTACCAGGCTAAAATCTTCCGAGAGTTGTCATGATAGAAATGCATTCATGCCACCTCTGAGCAGCATTAAACAGTCTGTGCGAAGATGCCCAAACGCCATTTCAGAAGCACTCCTGTGTCATCTTTGCTGTCTTCGCGCTGCATCTTTGCTAAATTTGGCTATGCAACACCAAATAAAAAAAGTATTTCTACAGTGACAGCCAAGTTTTATTAAAAGATCATCTTGCCAGCAGTGACCCAAAAAAGCAAACACATAGCAACTCTCTGATAATCCCTTTTTCTTCAATAAAGTGTAAAAATCTAGTTGCAGTTCCAAGAAAAGCATCTATTAATTTATGCATGCAGATACATTTGCATAAACACACCTCCAATCCTCCATAGCAGTTATAATTTGTGATTAGAATTCCACGCTCGCTTTGCCCGAACAGCTGAGGCCTCCTCTGGATCTATGTCATACAACATTAAAAAAGAGAAAAGTCAAAATCAAAGCCGTTGTCATGGCAACTGCCGTTCCTGCCCACCAAAACGAACTCCCCACCCCCCACAGGTTCCACAGATCGATAGGATATTGTGAGGGTGGAACTAACCCAAAACAACCAGTAACCTACATACTAGTTATGCACCATAGCATATATGCCACATAAAGAGAAAGGGGCCGACAGACCATCCATCATCCACTGAAGAGGAGGAGGAGGAGGAAACAGAAGAAAGACAATTAAATTAAGGAAGAGTAGAGGTTGAAAATAAAGAAAAGAGACGAAAATATAGAATACACACAGAGTAGAGGAAGATCAAACCTACCATCGGACAATAAAAGATGGCTTATTTGTTGGGGAATGGGCTGCATGCCCACATTTACCTGCTCTTCTTGCTGTTGGCTGCAGGGTCTCATGTGCAACCTGTCTATGGAGGTAAGATGACTTTCTTCTAGATGATAGATGCTTCGTTTGGACATCATGTCAGAAGTATTGGGTTTGAGGTATCCAGAACTCTGGGTTTCATCTGTTGGGTGATAGAAATTGATGAGTCTGAAGTGTGAAGTCTGCATTTTGCAAAGTTGCATGTTAAGAAATCAATAGATTTTAACATATCAGTTGAACTTCAATTCATCAAGGTTTTTTTCTTTGCAAAAAGCATGTTTTAGAATGAAAAAATAATTTTTCATTCTAAAATGAAATTCATTTTCATTCTAAAATCTAATAATCATGTCTGGTTTTAAAAGACAATTATATTGTTTTAATTTGATGACAAAAAAAATGTATCATCAGCCTTTCCTTTTATTTCATTATTATGTTATGTATTTATTTACAGGTCTGTTTTATGATTCATAACGACTTGTACTTTATGTGGTGACAAGTAATAGGAAACCAGGGTGCTATAAGTGGTTTGTTCACACGCACACCAACGCAGACAAAAGCACACACACAAGTAGCTCATGGCATTTCCCAGAACTTTGCAATGACACCTAGTACAGCAGAGGTTGGATGATCATGAGGGTGCAGATCCACTTACCCATTACAAAAAAACATTCTGTTTAAAAACATTTGTTACTTTCTGGGAAAACAGGAGGGTAAAGACAGTTCTACTATGTGTGTAGTTTTAGTAATGGAAAAGAGGAAACACTGAAATGCAAAACATGTAAAAGTTGTTTCAATATACAGAGGAGTCCAAATGTCAGAGACTATATTGTAAATCTATGATTTAGAATCTAGCAGAAAGAAGCAAACAGAAAGTTCTAAAAAAAAAAAAAAAAAATTCTAAAAAAAATCTAAAAAAAAAAAAGACAAATGAAGAAGAAATCTTTAAGATAATCTTATCTATATTTATAGGACATTATATATCAATAATAATAAAATATTATATTTATTATGTGATTGTATAATTATGTACAGTACCTTTCAAAAGTTTGGGGTCACTACATTTAAAAAAATATATTTTTATTTAGCAAGGATGCATTAAATTTATTACAGAAGATTTCTATTTCATATAAATGCTAAATGCTTTCTGTTAATCAAATAATACTGACAAAAAAGGTATCATGATTCCCACAAAAATATTAAGCAGCACAAGTGTTTTCAACATTGATAATAAGAAATGTTTCATGAGCACTAAACCAGCATATTAGAATGATTTCTGAAGGATCATGTGACACTGAAGACTGGAGTAATGGTGGCTGAAAATTCAGCTTTGCATCACAGGAATAAATTACATTTGAAAATAAATTAAAATAGAAAACATGTTATCGTAATTTTAAACTGCAATGATATTTTATAAAAATACTGTTTTACAGTATTTTCCATTAAATAAATGCAGCCACGGTGAGCATAAGAGACACCTTTCCAAAAAATACAAATAAATAAAAATCATACCAACCCCAAACTTTTGAAGAGTAGTGTGTATATATAATGTGGCTTAAAAATGTACCAACATTATTTATTTATTTTTTAAAGATGTAGTCCATTCATGAATTTTGATCATCCAGGCTCTACAGTTGATCTATAAAAGGTCAACATACAAGCCATTAATGCCACATCGAACTGTGTAAAGTATTTAAGGTTAAAATGTCTATAATCAGACTCAGAAAACCAATACCAGTCAGGTTATGAGGCCTGCTACATTGTTGCAAAATTCAATGTTTCAATGTTTCAGTTTCAATGCTGGGCCATTTTTTAATGCACAAAACAGAGAAAGCATACTTATTCGTCAACAAGGCCTTCATGAAGCTGCATTATAATGGATTAAACTACTAACCCATTGGTTGAGAAATACATCTGTTTCTTGAAGCAAGTTCCAGGCAGTGACAATGCACTCAACAGCACTTTCTATTCAACAATCTAGATGATTAGTCACTGGAAATTGATAATTACACTTCTTCCCCCTCGCTCTGCAGGTTTGAGGGCAGAGGGACTGGTTGAAGGCACCACAGAAGTGATCAGTCACTCACATGGGCTGGTGGCACGGCTGGAGGGCCTTCTGGTGCTGGGAAATAACAGTGACATTTCCCTACGTGTGGAAACAGTGGATGCGGATGAGGTCAAGGTTATCCAAGCCCACACGCTAGTGCTTTCACTGCAGAGCCGAGTGTTTGAGGAGATGCTGAGAAACCGCAATAGTAGCACGCTAGTGCTGCGAGAAACAGCAGAATGCACTGCCATGTTCGAGAAATTCATCAGGTGAGAATCATTGAGTTTGGGAAACTGTTTATTTAAAAAATATATATATATTTTTTTAATATTAATTTTATTATTTTTATATTATTTTGTTATTTTTATTTGTAATATATTTTTATATTTTATATTCTTAATATATATAAAATATTTTTATATATTTAAAATATGTAAAATATATTTTATGCTATTTTAAAGTAGAACACAAAAGGAGATATAATAAAATATTTTATTTAGGTCTAAACTAGAATTGCAAACCATCATAAACATTTACCACAGCACCACAAAACTTTTTTTTTTGAGGGAAAAAAAACCCTGCAGCGCTGTATCATCCCAACAAGCTTAAAACACGTTGGGACATGACCAATTTTGAGAACATTCCCATCCCACACATGGCCAGACTCTCTCTAATGGCCAATGCTGGAACTGCAACGTTCCTGCTCTCAGCAGCTCAGATCCAAAAGGAGATAACATCTATGAAACAAAACAGCGATATTTAAAAATGAACTCTCTGCTCTAATCTAAGGCAGCTTTATAATGAGAAGGGGCATAATAGGGTGACATTACAATAGTGATGTGTCGCTAGCGTGAGAAGATGTTTTGTTACAAGAGCACACGCCGCCTACTCATTTATTTTGAATGAACTGAAGTTTTTTTGTTTGGGGTTTTATTTCCTTTATAGCGATCCTAAGGATAAGACGACAAAGCTACAATCAGAATTTTTAAAAAAGGCAAACAAGGCAAACAAGGCAGTGACAGCATTAAACTACAACGGTAAACAACACAAGAAGATGCCTTATTATAAAAAGAGATTTATATTTGCATATTATTTTATCAGGTAATAATCCAATTTGGCTCACAGAGACATTGGATGCCATATCTGAGACAACCTGATAAATAGGCCTAGATCAGGGTTGCCAGGTTTTCACAAGAAGACCCGCCCAATCGCTACTCAAAACTAGCCCAATCACGTTTCGAGGGGGTCCCCATTTGGCGGAGTTCCCCCGTTAAAATTCGCATTCCAGGGGTTAAACATCATGTTATTGGAGTCGCTTAAACCCGCGGACATGAAAAACAACCCGCTGCAACAATGTTAAAGTAGACCCATTCCGCGGAAAAACCGTGGACTTGGCAACACTGGCCTAGATATCCAGGGTAGCAGGACATTTTGGCAATCATTCAGTTCATGAGCTGCTGAAATATGAATTGAATTAGACACACCCAACAGGAAGCTGAATTCAAATCGGACTGACAGGAAGACAGACTGCAACTCATCCAACACAAGTGTATATAGAGATAAGCGTAAGTAATTACATTATTATTTTTGAATAATCATGCATATTTTTTTCCTGGTATGTAGAACATGCCATATTTTTACAAAACTAGTTTTTTTTCTCAGTTAGGAATATTTCTTAAAACTACTTTCAAAATACAGCCAAAACGCTCACCACAATGTTGTCAGCTAACTTTAGAAAGTTAATTTAATAAATGTATTAAATATTTGGTTGTGAATATCACATTTTGTTTTCCATGAAGAAAAGGAAACTTAAAAAATCCAGCCAAATCAATACAGCCAAATGTTCACCACAATTTTGTCAGCTAACCTCATAAAAATAAAGTTAATTTAATATTAAATTGATATTCTTCTATGAATATGTTATTTGGTGATCCATGAAGGAATGGAAATGAAAGTTTTTTAGATGACAAATAATTCTTAAAATTACAGCCAAAAACAAATAATACAATCAAAATGTTCACCATGTTTTTATCTAACTTCATAAAAGAAAAAAATAATGAAAAAATTATAAAGTTAATTAATTAATGAATTAATATAATTAATTTATTAATTATTAATTTCTTGAATATTCTGCAATGAATATCTCCTTTTGTGTTCCATGAAGGAAAGGAAATAAAAGTTTTGTAAATAATGACAAATTTCTTAAAACTACAGTCAAAATGTTCTCCACAATGGTGTCAGCTAATTTTATAAAAACAGTTATTTATTAAATATGAAATACAATTAAGGTTTAAAAACGTATTACATATATGAAAGTAGTATATAATACATACTGCTAAATTAATTACACAATAATATACATTTAAATAATAATAATAATAATAATAGAATAAAATGCAATTAAAAATCACAGTTAGGACACAGTTTGCTACCTTTAATTAGCACTGAAATTTTGTGTAAGATACACTGAATGAAGCTTGATGAACTCGTTGTCTTGTGTTTTGCAGATATCTGTATTGCGGTGAACTCGCATTGCAGTTAGACCAAGCCACACCACTGCACAGACTAGCTACCAAGTACGGCATCTCCAGCCTCCAGCAAGGACTAACCCAGTACATGAGTCAGAACCTGGCCAGCGATTCTCTGGGCGGTCACGTGGTGGGCTGGTACCAGTATGCCACTTCGGTTGGCGATACGGCGCTGAGAGACAACTGCCTTCAGTTTTTAGCGTGGAATCTGTCATCGGTGCTGCAGAGTGTAGAGTGGCCGTCGGTTAGTGTTGAATTGCTAACGACCCTCCTGCAGCGCTCCGATTTAGTATTAAAGAACGAGCTGGAATTGTTTGAGGCGCTTGAAATCTGGCTCACCCGGAACGACCCGAACACCCTGACAGCAGAGAACGCCCTTCGACTGGTGCGCTACGCCATGATCCCTCCACGCGAACTGTTTCGCTTGCAGCGACAGTCGGCGATCATGACGCGCTACCACGAGTCGGTGCGCGATCTTCTCTACACGTCGTACCAGTTCCATTCAGCTTCACCGCTTCAGCTGGCCAAGTTCTTCGACGTGAACTGCAGCCTCTTCGTGCCCCGCAACTATCTCTCATCCATGTGGGGATCTCAGTGGGTCATAAGCAACCCGGCACGGGACGACCGCAGCACTAGTTTCCAGACCCAGTTGGGTCCGAGCGGTTTTGACTCCAGTAAGCGGGTGACATGGAACACCCTGTTCTCGCCCCGCTGGCTCCCTCTCAGCATGCGGCCCATGTACACCGAGCAAGGTGCCATGCTGCCACCGCAGCCCGATGGAGGAAGCGGCATTGCCCGGCCTCGTGTCATCATCACACCTGCTACTTCCAGTGCAGATTTTGCAGGTGTCAGCTTCCAAAAGACTGTGCTCATCTTGACAAAGCAGAAGAACAAGCTTGTGGTGCGGCATATCTTCGGTTTCCACCAAAG
Organism: Sinocyclocheilus rhinocerous; assembly: GCF_001515625.1. Classification (NCBI taxonomy): domain Eukaryota; kingdom Metazoa; phylum Chordata; class Actinopteri; order Cypriniformes; family Cyprinidae; genus Sinocyclocheilus; species Sinocyclocheilus rhinocerous. Next base: position 721,057 of record NW_015642053.1, on the reverse strand, counting down.
CACAGAAGAGGTGGGGGATTTTCTGCTTGGCGAGGATCTGCAATATCGCACGTCTGAGTACCTGGTGGACGGATCGCTGTACTTGCACATCATTGTAAAGCCTATCTACCAGACTCTTATAGCAACCAAGAAATAATGTAACAAGTACACAGAAGTAGAATACATTTTAGATTTAGAAGGTCTAAAGTTTTATTGATGCATGGAAGAAAATGTTTAGGTCTAATGTGATTAACACTAATAAAGTGCATCTCCACTGTCCTTACTCTGGAAAAAAAAGTGTCGAAAAATGAAATGCGATAATCCACGTGTACAAAATTTAAGGGATAGTTCACACAGAAATTAAAATTCTGTCATCATTTACTCACCCTTGTGTCATTCCAAACTTTCTTTTTTCCATGGAACACAAAAGGAGATGTTTGGAGGAATGTTAACGCTGCTCTCTTTAATATAGCAAAAATGGATGGAGAACAGGACCTGTCAAGTTCTGAAAAGCACAAAAGCACTACTAATACATCTTAAAAGTATCCACATGAGGCATGCACGACAAGTTTTCTTAATAATATTCTTGTGTGAAGAACAGACTGAAATTTAAGTTGAAAATTGTACCTTGTGGTCACCATTAACTGGCATTAAATGAAGAAGAACAGCTTTGAAAATCTGCTATGAATATCTCCTTTTGTGTTCCATGAAAGAAAGGAAATAAACGTCTTGTAAATTATGACACAATTTTAATTTTCAAGCAATTGTTGCTTTAATATAGACCTGTGACATACACTAGTGTCCCAGATATAAGAACTCGTATCATAGGTATTTTTTCAGCTTGATTAGGCAGAAGCCCTTTTCATTTTAGGAAACTACTAATTTATGTGTAATCACCACAACATCCTTTGTCCACACTGGACTCAAAGAACAAAGAAAGAGAAAGTGCACAGAATTGTTGAATTTAGCATATTATTGCATAAAGTATATTGCAAAAAAGAAACACGTGTTGCCACAATAAAAACATTATTATTCTTCTTAACATTTGAAGTTTTAATATACTACATTTAAAGTGTTTCAAGGTGCTTTTGTAAATTTAATGAGAAATATCTTATCTTTCAAACCTGTAATGTCTTGAAACATCACACAGTTGTGCTGGTTATTTAATTATTTAGACCATTAAGTGATGTTATAATTCTTAGTTAGACCTAGTTATTTTTATGTCTGTGCTCATACTATTTTCTTAGATCTGTTTCCTTGCATGTTGGGATCATGTACAGTATTCACTCCCCTGTGCAGACCACACAATAAAATACATGATGCTTACAGAAAGTCTGAGTCTATCATTGATTATGTGGGTAAAGGAAAGAAGACAAGACTTCAGACACATGGTCATCATCTTTAGAACACATAGCTACTAAGTGGTCACCAGCGGCCAGTGCAGAGAACAAAACACTCATATAAACAGGTTCTTTAACGATGACTGTAGTCCGACTCGCGAAAGAATGATTCTAATGAGTCGGTTCTTTAAAGTGAATCAACAACATGCAGCGCTAGTGGAGTCCGATCGAATGACTCTTATGAGCCGGTTCTTTCAAGTGACTCGAAAACACTTACGAATCAGTTGGAGCGCTTGTAAATTAATCTCTCAGAACGTCAACGAACCAATAGTTTGTGTGACTGAATTTTTGTTTTGCTGTAATCAGTAATATTTTATATAAATATTAATTAATAATACCAAAAAATTATCGCGTTTATGCCAAGTCGTTGTAAACAGAACATCCGTTTGTTAAAGAACGGTATTTACTAATTTACTAATGTAAATTGATTTCTAATGTGTAAGATCGTTCTGTTGATATCTGACATGTTACAAAAAAAGTAGTAAATAAATCGTTAGTGGAACTGAAATAGTTCAGAAGAATCAGAACAGGAACAAGAACTGATGATAAATTTTCGAACGATTTCCAAAAAGACAACATTTCCGTCATCAAATACTCAGTTTCAAAATGACTCCAAATTCACGAAATGACACTTGAATGATGAAGTTCACTTCCTCAAGTACTTCACGCCCTGCTTATCTGTCTGTTAGCCTGAAGGAGTCATATTAGCATTAGGCCTGCTCCTCCTTTTTCCCCGGCGCACAGCAATTACGTGCAAACTACCAGTCCCATGATCCCCGGCGTCGTCAGGCAGGAAGAACGTGTTAGCAGGGGCTCATACTGATCCAAGTTAGGAGCTCTCAGCTGCTGGCCTTGGCCCATCATGTAAGTGCCTGCCGAGGTTTCTTTGCAGAGCGGTTGCAGAAATCTCTCCGTTTTCGTTGCGTGCAATTGAAAGGCCAGCCTTTGCACGGAGAACAAGTTACCCGACGCCCAAAGGCTCCGAGTGCATGAAGATCGCGGCTTGTATTTTGCACCTTTGTTGCAAGCAAGCCCACTTGAAGCCTCACTGCGAGGGATAGATGGAAGGAGGGAGCGACCAGGAAAGCAAAGTCTTTTGTGCTTCCCCTTCCCCCAACCCAAAAGACGAGATGTCCGTGCCAAAAGGAGGTAGGTACTTTTTTTACTCAACCGATCCGTGCAAAACCTCGGAAATGCAGCAAGCGTTGCATGGCTTGCAAAGTGCACGGCTGCAGCTTCATGGTGGCCAGTGCATTAAAAGTTTGATGGCTCGCGAGGGTCAGTTGCTTGCAATGCCTGTTTTAATGATCTGCCCTTTTGCAGAGTTTTTGGTAAGGCGATGCTCTCATTAGACACTCGCACAGGCGCTATTTGCATTCTTGTTGTGCCACGATTATTAAAAGAAACGCCTTCTTTCCGCGTTAAGGAACTGCCTAGCCAGCAATGCAAAAGTGATTGTGCAATGGCAACGCTGTCCGCACCCGACTTATTCACGCGCACGAGGCGATTTTCTCTCGAACAATGTTCGATTGTTACGTCATGACGGCCTCGGCTTCGTTCTGCACATTTAGATTAGTTCGTACAACTCCTGACGTTGATGCATGCGAGGTGCGTTAGATAACATGAAACTTTGGCCGACGGGTGAGTGTGCAAGTGCAATGGGGAAACAGGGACCTGACAGCCTGCTTGCATGCCATGTTGAGCATGCAACAATTTGTATTAGTTGCGCGTAATGGAAAATAATTCGGACGCTCTGTCATGCAAGCTTTGTTCCAGCAGTAATGCATAGGTAGAGGCTGCAAAAATAAGGGGCTAAATATAGTTTTGTTGCTGCAAACAGTTTAAGGAACAGGCTTCAGATGTGCGACACAAGAAAAATACTGTTTCCTATTCCAAGATTACTTGATTAATTGTGCATATTCTAAAATGGACTTTTACTGGCATTTTTTCACCTGTTCATGCACAATCATTACACTCGTATGCAAATTTGTTGCAGGCATTTTCATCTTTTACACTTACAGTGCCTCACTGCATGAAGCTTTGCCTGCTTCAGACCCTGCCCCTAAATTGACCCGCCAAGTTATGTGACAGAGGATGTGACACAAGTTAAATTACTGGCTGATGGACATATTTTTAGTTCTGCAATTGTCATCATATGGTCAAAAAATGGCATGCAAAAGTTGATTTGACCATCTTTTAGTGTCTTTAGGTTGCAGCGCTATTTTAAAGTACTTATTTCGAAATTACAGACGTTTTTTGTTAACTGGGGCATGTATTAAAATTATTAATTTGCCTTGAGAATTCATGCATGTATATCAAAACCCTGCAGTATATAGCGCTCTTTAGTACTGGTGCACGTTTCAAACTTTTTTACCATTTAAATTTTGGAATGCATGCTCCGAAAGAAGTCTAATAATAATAATTCTGACCAAAACACAGGGTTCCCAGCACTGCATGCTTAGACCCCTTAATTACACTCCATGGAGCCTTTGCAACATATCTAATGTCCCTGCTCTTTCACGGAAGTACTGCATAGTTTCTCACACCTTGGGCTGAATTGAAATACATGCACAAGCCCAAATTAAAACTATGGGCATCAACTGTTATACTGGGTCCATTCCTATCGAGAGGCAGATTGCACCGCAGGAGTATTTACATTTTGAGAACAGAACACTCATGGATCATTTATTAGTAGGCGTGGTTGAAGAATGTGTGATTCTAACGCCCTAATGAGGTGATTTTGCATTGTTGAAAGTGCAGTAATTGTGTTGTTGTGTAACAGTGACACACCTGAGGAACATTTGAGGAACTAAATCCTTATGAACCAAGCCTCCGTCATGCAAACAAACACAGCTTTACCTTTGCACGAGGAGCAGGTAGTGGATTGTGAAGGGCAATGTTTTAGGGCTGCTTGATAGTGCAACTAGTTTAAACTTAAATATAAATGTATTGTATGGTTACTCCTTAAAGGGATAGTTCACCCAGTGTTCAATTACTTATGTACTTCCAAACCTGTATGCATTTCTTTCTTGTGTGGAAAAAAAAAAAGAGATATTATGAAAAGCTGTTTTGGACTTTTGAACTGTTTTCGCTTTTAAACATTGCTTGATCTGTGCGTTTATCTCTCCTGATCCAGACGAGACGACTTTTTCACTGACTGGAGAAAGCAATATTATGGATAAGTTACTCACGTTTTCGCTGAAGCAACAGTTTGAAGTTATTAATGATGGATTTGTTTATTACAAACACACAGCTTTTCACTTTACAAGATGTTAATTGATCGACTTAAGTTGTGTTATAGATTATTGTGATACTTTATCAGCTATTCGGTCTCTCATTCTGACGGCACCCATTCACTGCAGAGGATCATTTTGTGAGCAAGTGATGCAATGCTACTTTTCACCAAATCTCTTCCAATGAAACAAACTCTTATACATCTTGGTTGACCTAAGGGAGAGTAAAACTTTCATTTTTGCTTGAACTATTCCTTTTAGAATTTATGCTTAGTTTTCTTCCATGCACATGCATGCTTATAGTTTTTTTTGTTATGATGCATTGCACACTAAAACTGTGATCTGAAGTGTCAAATGCCTTAAAGCTGCATAGTTCAGAATGAAAACTGAAAGTCAGATTATAAAACTGATTGGAAACAATCACTTTTAAGTGGATGCACGTAGACCGTTTTAAAATTTGGCTACTGTTTTCCTGGTTGGAAGCTATTTCTCGGAAGAGGAGCCCTGCTTACATCAGTGGGGGTCTATATTGTGCTTGTTGGCCCCTGGTTCATTGAGTTTGCACTGGCCCCAGTGGCGCACACAGCGAATTGATGTCCCCGCCATGCAACCATGCAGCATGCTGCCGCCATGCACAATTGTTACGTTTGTCATGATAATAGACCACAGAGATGCTAAATCCCCTATTTGCAACAGCTCAATTGTTGGTGACCGTCCAGCCTTGCTGTGCTGTTTTGATGCAATAGCATGAGGATTGTTTTAAGCATTATGCAGCTGATCCCCCCTAGACCTTTCACTTTTCATCTGTGTGCGTGGAGAGCACACCCATACCGTTCCATCTCTCCAGCATGCTTTTGCATGAATTTATGCATGCTGCAATTCAGGGCATGGAATCTCCACTAGATACTTGCATGCAAATCAGTCTGCATTAGGCATGGGCCGGTATGAGATTTTGACCGTATGATAACCTTAAGCAAAAATATCACGGTTATTTTTAAATGACTGGGTTAAAAACAACAACAATATATTTAACACGCCTAACGCAAATTGCGGTATACCTTGAAACCGGTAATCGGCCCATGCCTAGTCTGCACGTTGGCAAGCTTGCATCCCAGTCTCTATATATCATCGAAAGCAATACATTGCATGCATTTTTTTAAGCAGCTAAGCTGTTTTTAATGGGGTAATGTCAGGCCTGGGAGTGTCCTCCTGCTGAATCGCTTGGGAGTGACCATATGATGACTCTATTGGCTCTCTGGGAGGCCCTGTCTAGAGGCCCCTTTCTGTCTGTCTTTGTTTTGTTTTTTTCTTCTCTCTCTTTCGTTCTCTCGCTCTATCTCTCTCCTGTGGGCCGTGAGCTATGCTGGGCCGCAGGAACTGCATTCTGACATTGATCCATCTTATTGCAGACTTCTGAATAATTGACCACTTTTAGGGTTTTCTCTTGAAGGCCGCCAGGGTGTCTCTTACCATAGCATTACTAACAGTATTGCTTTCCAAGAATGGACTGCCTTTAGCTTATTGCAATCAGGGTGTGAAATACATGTCTAGAAAAGGTGGAGGTTACCTCCTTAGATGCCTCATGTTGGGGTGAAAAGCAGTTGGTTTTTTAAAATCAATCCAAAATTGTTACCCAAATGGTGCATTTCTTGATGAAAAATGTATCTGAAGTATATAAAAAATTTTTTTTAACAAGGGTGCTTTGAATTGTTCAAACTTAAAAGGCATTTATAATATTACAAAAGATTTCAAAGAAATACTTTCTATTCATTAAAGAATCCTCAGAAATGGTATCAGTTTCTATATATATAGCAGCACAACTGTTTCAACATAATAACAAGCAGTGTTTCTTGAGCATCTAATAAACAGAATTATTTCTGAAGGATCACTGGAATAATGGCTGCTGAAAATTCAGCTTTGCCATCACAGGAATAAATGATATTTTGTAAAGTATATTAAACTAGAAAACAGTTATTTTAAATTGTAATAATATTTCACAATATTGCTATGTTTACTGTATGATCAAATCATTAATTTTAATCAAATAAATGCAGCCTTAGTAAGCATAACATTTTGTCATTTGTAATTGTGGAATTAGTCGTGCAGTCAAAATAAGTTACTTGATGGTTTTTAATTAAATTTATGATTTCTAATCTATATGTTCTAGAGAATGTGTGCAGAAATTTCCTGCGTCATGAATGATTAAATTGTGTGAGAAACCCACAATCCTGCACCAAAATTAAGTTCCAGGTGATTATGCTATTGTAGAGAGTGAGTATGTCATGTGTCCTTATTTTAAAAAAGATTTTGTATTTACAGCACCCAAGGGAGGCCCCTTCTCTGCAGGGGGCAGTAACAGCTTTCTGTTGTCATCCAATGAAGCCAAAATGTGTTAGATATTAAAGCAGCCTGTACTTGGCCCCACATGCACAGTTGTATAAAACCCTCACACAGGCAGGAAATAATATCTTTCTACAAATGACAAGACAAATTCATTCTGCGGTGCAACATTCTTCTTATTATGCAGGTCTCTGTTCAAATTGACTCTTATGAAATTTCTGGTTTTGTTAAAGCCTTACAGATTTCGTAATAAAGCTAGTAACATTCAATATGCTTTTCTTACGCTGTAGACTAATTTGCCGAAGGCTACAGCTTGTGCATTGAATTTAAAATGGTGGCGTCTTTAAAAACGGTAAGATGAACACCTTCCCTAGTAGTTGCACTCGTTTCCAATGCCCTCATTTACTGTTAACACTTCTGTTTGGTTTTGAAAATGGCGTATGTCACAACCAATTATGCTAAGTGCTGAATAAAAGATTTTGCATCACATACAAACCACGTAGTGTGACTGCGGCAGTGTTTCGTGGAAGATGTCAGGGCAGAGATTGAGTGTCAACGGGTTGAGGACTCCACCCTCTGGTAGCACTTTGCTTTGCTCTAATTCTGCCGGATCATGCATCGAGGAATTGGGACGCCTCCTGGTATCCTCTCATGCTTGGAGGAGAATATCATCAAAAAACATCATGGCTCATTTCATTCTAGAGTTTAACTGTCAGAATATGCATGCACAATTATTAGATTGCAATTTGAGGTAGATTTATGTGACACTCACATCACCAAATGTAGCTGTCCCCTATCACAAGCTGACTCCATCTAATGTAATATATGCATGCAAAAATTGTAAGATTGTAGTTAAAGGTATTTATGTGCCACTAAAATCACTAAATGTACTTGCAAAAATAACTGTTTTCAAACAGCTTGGTTCGAGGCGGCAACATTGCTCTTTTGGGTTGGCCTCTTATCCCAAGCTGGATGGTGGCATGCAATATATGTGCATGCAAATTATTAGATTGCACTTAAAGGTAAATTTATGTGCCACTAATATCACCAAATGCGCTTGCAGAAACAACTGTTTTCAAACAGGTTGGTTTATTGAGCCAGTGTTGCTGTTTTGGACTGGTCTCCGATCACACACTGTATCCATCTGGTTGATGCATATGCACACTTTCAGTCAGACAAGTGTGCAGTAGTGTACAAATGTAATGGCGACATGGTTGCTGGTAGAACAAACTGTTTTTTTTTTAAATGGAATTACCTGTTTGAATTTGAATTTATAACATCTACAGTTACAGTAATATATCAGTATGAAGTTATACACTGTGGAAAACATCTCTCAACAAGCAGTCTGTAAGAGCTCACATGGCAAACCACACAAAGCTGTATGATCTCCCTTAAAGCGTTTAGTATGAAGTGATCCCAATTTAGCTTGTGCACTTTCCGCTCCAGCTCCCTCTGTGGTCCCTGCCATTCAAATGCATATTTTACATAAAAGCGCATTTTTGTAAGAACTCTGAGGTTTTCAGTACTTCAGCACACATCCAAAAAAATTCAATGATATTTTTATTTGATAATTTTCTTTTATTTTCAGTTTAGTTGTTTCAGTTTTATAATTTTTTTTACTAAAAATCTTTATATACACACTACTAATTAGATGTTTTTAAAGAGGTCTCTTAAGCTCATTAAGGCTGAATTACTAAAAACAATAATGTTGTGGAATATTACATTTTAAAATAAATTTTCTGTTTTAATAGCCTATATTTTAAAACGTAATTAATTCTTTTGATGGCAAATCTGAATTTTCTGCAGCCATTAGTCCAGTCTTCAGTGGAACATAATCCTTCAGAAATCATTCTAATATATAATAAATGTGTTGGAACATTTCTTGTTATTAATGTTGAAAATAGCTGTGCTGGTTGAAATATTTTTGGAAACCATGAAAATTTTTTCAGGAAAAAGAAAAATGCATTTCTATGAAAGAAATCTTATGTTATATTATATATAATTTAGGGGTGTCCCCGACTAAGGATTTTCATAGTCGAATCTGAATTTTCAAATCTTTCCGATAGTCGAATCATATGTTTGGGGGTGGGGGCAAAATACATTACCAAGAGTCAAGTCAGACATTCGACAGTCATAATTACTGACGTTAACGCACAGAGAAAATGTGTTACGGACACCTCGCAGATACAAAAATAATGTTTTATGTTTTGATTAAAAGATAGCATTAAATGTCAGCGAAACCCTATAACAACATATATATTAGAGATGCACCGATTGCAATTTTCTTGGCTGGTTCTGATTTTTTGTTAGTGTGATCTGCCGATACCGATTTTTGTCGATTCCGATTTTCTTTCTAAGAACTATAATTGACAGATGGCAGTGTATGTCAATTTTTTAGAAAAATGTTTGTTTTTGTTTTTTTTGGCAAGCAAATTTAAGCCACTGGCCTTTATCTGTCTCTGTGGATGACCTGTCATTCCTGGACTGTCTCTGTCAGTGGAAAGCTGTAGAGGATGCACAGTGAGAAGCAGTGACGACATTCGTTCTAAAGCAGTGTCCCCAGCTGCTGTAACCCAAAGGATCTGCCATCTTTGGAAGTATAGATTGTCTTACAAACAGTCAGTGCAGGCAGAGGGGCCAAACAACCGTCAGCCCAAGAGAAGTTATTTTTTTTTATCTCTCTCTCTTTCTAATTCAGCGGCCCTCCGCCGGGTCCCTGAAATTCCATTGAAAAACTCTTGGGATTGTTGGAATTCTGTGTGTGAGTGGGATAGTGAAGGACTAGAACTTGGCTGACTTGGGTTTTGTGATACGGTCTTGGGCAGACGACCACAGAGCAAGCAAGATACAGCTAGGGGGTCTCAGAGGTCAGTAAAGTTCATGTTACTCCATAGCCCAAAACACGACGGCAATTGTGACTGATTGGCATTGCTAACGGTCACCTGAGGCCAGGCGCTAAAGGACCTGCCAGACATTAGCAATGACTGTGTTGTGCCAAACCCTCGGTGTTGAGAATGAAGCAATAAATTAAGCATTTGATTAATTCAAACATGATTTGAAGGTTTTGCGAACGTGTCTGACATACCTGGACACCGTGTGCTTTTCATTACTTTAGAAGACTGAGTTCAGCAAAAAAGAGAATGGGTCTGTCTGTGTGCTTGCTTAATGTTGAGTCAACATTAGACTTACTCAAATGATAGACAAATATATCACTTGCAAATCTAGGTGTGTGAAAATACACTGCACTCAACCTGAGAGATTCCTACACTTTCAGTCTTTGAGGAGACATGAAAAACAGCGCATACCGCAGGAACGGTATAACGGAAAATATTAGCGGTTTGAATAATGTTCAAATCGCGGTATACCTTGAAACTGGTAATCGCACCATGCCTACTACTAATACTATAATATTACTACTACAGTAACACTGGATTTGATGTATGCATTTACTTGGAAATGCAAAACATTTTTTGCACAATGACTTTTGTTGGACAAAGTAATTTGCAATCATTGTTGCATTCAAAACATTTATTGCAGGTAAAATAAGTTTTATAAATAATCTAGACTTGTCCATACGGTTTTAAAACAAATGCATAGGAATATAGGCATAAACTTGACTTGATTATTTTTGACCTTTTAATATTTTTGGAAAAAAAAAATTGAGTAATGTAAAATTTGTCATATTTTTGAATCAGCTCAATGAATCCACTTTTTTAAATTTTTTTTATTTTTACTGCACAATAAGCAATTAATTAAATGAATGCACAATAACATTGTTGCAATTTGCGTGCTCAATTTAATAATGCCATAAAAATCAAATATATTGTGACTAGTCAATGTGTTGCCCAGCCCTAGTTTGAACTTCACATGGTCTTTTAGTTGTGCACGTTGTACAGTGGTTCTGTTGAATAAAGAAATAAAGTTATTTATCTCGGTTATGCAAGCAACAATTGCCAACCACTTCAAGAGCAGAATTTATTTACAAACAGAGTTCGTTTATGTGACCAAAATAAATGCAATATGTGTTTATCTGCATGCATGTGTTTAGTTCTTCTAGATGCGGCTGGTAATTCTCATGGATGAAAGAGCTTTTCCAGTCTGTAGAACACGCCGGAACATGTTCCAGCAGACAGAGCCGCCTCTGCATCTCCCTTTACATTTTGTCTGTACATTGACACATTTAAATTGCTGAAAGGCTGTGGATTCGCTATAGTTCTGGACTGTTTACCATTTTAGTCTGCTCAACTTTGTCACATGGCCAACGTTTGCTCATGCTGCCTCATTAATTGCCAACTCTTGATAAAAACGAACGACTTCCGGTCGCTTTATGGCTATAATTGCACTTATTGCAGTAGTCGATACCAACACCGGGAACTTTTCACAGGCAGCATTGTGACATGGAAGGGCACTTGTTATATTTGGAGTGCCTGAAGTGGCTGTTTTTAATGCTTATGCAACAGTTTTCACAAAGTTAGCAAAGTCACACGGAGGTCCAGTAACTGAGATCAGCCTTTTCCCTACATCACTGATGTGATCAGCCTGAAGAAAGCTATCGGGTTTCGGCCTGTAATGTGTCAGCATGTGTGATTTTAAGGATTAGGGCTTTCAACACGGAACATTGCTTGAGTCGGTTGCTAGGGAGTGATTTCCAGTTGGGACATAGTTATTTTGGCAGTCGTGATCGGTGATGTATTTCTGCAGGAGGCGTGCGACCATTTTGTGGTTTTGTACCCTCACTTTAAAAGGGATTGGAGTCCTTGGTGATGGTGAGTTTTTTTTGTTTTTTTTTTGAGTGTCAGCTTTCTGTTGCTATTGTTGTGCATGCAAAGGCAGGTGGGAGAGGTTCAGAACTACTTTTTTGCCGGTAACAATAGTGTAACTGACATACAACAGGACTATGGGTGAAGGTTGACAATGCACAACCCCCTTATCATGCTGCACTGGCAAATAGCTGCTCGTATTTTGTGTAGAATTGTGATAATATGGGAAGTGTCTCTGCATTTGTTTCCTGTCTGTGGGCTCATGGTGTGGTCAGGACTTTTTTTGAAGCCACACCTTTTGCAGGGTTTCTTTCTCTGGTAGTGATCTGTGCAGCTGTTGAATATTTGTTAAAAAATGTGGATTTATTTATTTATTTTGTGTGTGCTGCTAATATACTTTCTCTTATTTCAGATTAATGAGACCAGCTATAATTAGACCATTTGTGTGTTGATTATCCTGAAAACTTTAAACACTGTGGCTCTGTTGTGCCGTCAGCTTTGCTCTGTTTGTTTGAGCAGCCCTACACGAGTTTGGGGCGGGACTATCTGTTTGGCTGACCAATGGCAGATGGGGAAGTGTTCTGGAAACTTTTTTTTTTTTTCCATTTTCCATGTTCCATTTAATTATTCATTCATTTATTCAAATTTTCATTTGTTCATTTCATTTCATTTTATTAAGTTGCAATATGAGATTAGAAATGCTCTTTCCATTTCTGGTTTTAAATCTAGGCTGAAGAGTTTTTTTTCACTAACCTTCACTGCCTATTAATTTGCTTGCCTCCTATTATTTTTCACTTTTTTTGTATTTTAAATGTATTTGTATTATCAAGAGTGTCTGTGTGTGTGTAATATTTTTTTTAGCAAAAGGGGTAGTTTGGCCATTGTGCTTAAGGAATATAATTTACTTATTTTAAAATAATTTTATTTTAAATTCATTCAAATTGAATTAATTTCTTGTTGTAAGGTTTTTATTTCCATTTATTTTTAAAATTATTTATTTCTATTATTTTAGCTATTTGTTTTGGTGGTAGTGGCTCAGAAATTGCTTTAAACCTTCTACTGTGGCTTTATCTTTCTATCAAAATATTATTCTGTTTTCTTGAGCAGCCAGAAACAGAAAGTTTGCCTCATCCTTATTTCATTTTATTTTATTTTATTTTATTTTTTATTCAATTTGATTCAATTGAAATATTATTTGGTCATTTTATTTATTTTATTATTTGATCAATTCTTTTTTGGTGGTAGTAGCACAGAAATTGCACATTCTTCAAGGTTGTCACATCACCATTTCAGTAAATGTAAAAAAAGAAAAGAAAACAACAGCAAAAACTAATATGCAATTCAACTTTATTTGAAAAGCTAAATCTAAAATCTAAAAGCTAATCTAAATATTCCAAAAATTAAAACAATAGCATATATAAAATTACAGTCTTTATTTATTGATTCATTTTAAATTAAAAGGAATTTAATTTAATTAAACATTGTTTTAAGATTTCAGGTAGCTAATTAGAAATATTTTTGAATGATTTATGAAGTTTGAACCTTTTCAGATTATGCTCAGACACATGCATGAGCATTTAATCGCAGTTGCCTACGAGTCAGACAGCATTTAGGTACCAGATTGAGAGCTGCTGATGCTACACAGAGACTGCTATTCTTTGATCTTCTTTTTTAGCATTTACTGTTACAGAAGTACAGCATCTGACATTCTTATCCAGGCACAATTGTTGATATGTATTGAAATATCTCATACAGAGCACATTATACCTACTGTTTGCCTTTAGCAGACTGGAATGAGTCAGTCAGGAGGGTGTGGGCTGCTCATGTGCCATCAGGTATGTGGATTGCCCCACTCTGGTGTCACTCACGATGATGGGTCACGCCTGTGGCTCCAGATGGAGAAGAACGTACCTGGCCCTGCCGTCTCACCTCCCACTTTCACACTTGCACTCTCTCTCCTCGCACTCTCTCGCTCTTTCGCATTTACTCAGCCAGGATCTGGAGCCGCTTGCGCTGTCTGACCGTAAGTGCTCATCTGATAGGGAATCTCGCAATTCCATGGGGAGCAGAAATAAAGGAAAGGGCTCTATATCACTCGGGACGGTTTCAGAATGCCTCTTTTGTTTAGACAGGCCTTTTGAGTTTATCTTGTATAAAGCTTTTGTTGCAAGACATTTTTTTCTCTCTCTTAAAAGGATCTTTTAAAAGGACTTGGGCATAATAATGATGATTTTTTTTTCTTTTTTTCTTCTTTCCTCTGCAGGTAAAAAGAAGCCACCACTCAAGCTTCCGAAGGAGGTGTTTGAGAAACCCCAACCTGCTCCTACGTAAGATTTTATGCAGATTTTAGTGCACTGATTAAGTTGTTAGATAATTATGCTTTTCTTGATATTCATATATGGTGCTAAAACGAAGTGTTTCTGTCTGAGTGTGTAAGTAGAATAGATTTTATAAGTAAGGCTGGCTTTAGTTAGTAAGTCATTTACAGTGTCAGGCAAGGACACTCAATGGGATTTCTTTGTTGCGCAGACCCCCGAGAGACCTGGACTCCAAAGCCTGTGTTACTATTGGAGATAAGGTGCGTTTCATCATCCTTTCTTTAATTAAGGAGAATCTTGTGTATTTTCATCTTATACTTTTTCACTCCGTTTGTCTCCTGTCTTCTATCATGTCGTTTTTCACTTTTCAGTTATGCTCTTTTTTTTTTATTATTACAAATAAATCTGCATCAATCGGTGCATGGCAATAAAAAATCTAGCCTCTATGGGAAATATTTCATGCTGCGGGGTTTCACTTCACCTGCCTCTCTTCCTCATCTGTATTAAAAAGCAATATGAGAGGAACTGTCCTTGGGTCACCTGTATGCAAAGCGTCGTTGTAATTTGCATTCCCGTGCTAAGGTGATAGACATGTCATATAAAACGTCATATTTTACATTGCATGGTGATGTAACTCCTGTGCCGGGCTTGATACGAAAGCTTGGCTCGGTGAAAGACCGGCGGGTTGTAAAGAATGGCCCAGTGCACATTACAGCCCTTTTGAATACGTCTGATTGTAGGCAGCCTGGAATGTACTTTACTGCCTCTCAGGCTGTAAAAATATTTATTTTAAACTCATCAGATAAGTGGAATTTTCCATTGGCAAAGATTAAGGCTTTTTGTCTTACAACCAAACACGAAGAGTAAGTAACTTAAGTCAGATAGGAACGTACAAGCTTTTGTGAAGGATTTCTGAGGAGCCGGATTGTTGTTGCCTCCAGGTTTAAGGCGTTTGTTGTGATTGCTAGTGATAGCGAGCTGAAACAGGGATTGAAAAAGGTTATCATATATAATGGGATAGCGTGCTTCCATTCTTCATAGGAAACAATCAGCTTATGCTCATTTGTGCCATTTATTTTTCTCTTTTTTAGATGTCTTTCAGACTGTGTTTGGAATGCAGGCTTCATTTTTTCCCCCTGTTTGTCCATCCTTTTTTTTCCCCTTGGTTTCCTTTTATCTGCCATTGTGTGTGTGCGCATCAATTTCATCATTCATAAACTTTATATGATACCTTTAACATGTGTTTTTGTTGTGAACAGAACTTTGTGGTGAAGGCCGATGATTTGGAGCAGATTGGAGAGTTGGGGCGAGGGGCGTATGGAGTGGTGGACAAGATGAGACACGTCCCAAGTGGCGTAATAATGGCAGTAAAGGTGAGTTCATGCAGGCCTATGCTAGCCAGACTCATGTGGGGAATATTGCTCTAATTAAATGTCTCAATTCAACAGAAATGGGCAAGATTTAGTTGTCCTACTTGTAGCATTTTCCTAGTATTTCTTTAAAATTATATTTGCTAGGGATGGGCATTTTGGGAAATTTCTCATTTCGATCATCGATAGGACCAGTGAGCCTAAAGTGACTTACGACTTTTATAAAACTGTAGTAACAAGGTCAGTAAATTAAATTTGGTAGCATTATTTGCTGAAATAAAGTAATTTTCTGCCAAGTAATATGGTTCTAGTGCTGTACTAAGCAACCTTGTAAATTGTGATATTTAGAGGTGTGCTAGTGTGTTTATTAGCATCTTTCAACTACCTTGGAACCGGCTTATTGAATGGCTTATCCATTTCATCATAACCATCAGTTTTTTTTTAATCATATTTTGCTCAAGCAGCATAAAATGTTTCATAGAATTATTTTTTTCAGGCTTCTTCAATAAATAGTTAACAAACAGCATTCATTTGAAGTGGAAATCTTTTGTAACATTAAATGTTTTGATCAAATAAATGCGTCCTTGCTAAATAAGTGTTAATTTTTATCTATAAAAATCAGGCTGCCCTGACCCCCAAAAGTGAAACGCTTTAAGTTAACCTTTTGTGGTTATTTGTGTCCTTAATATTTTTCTTTTTATTATTCATCTCAAGTTAAAGTTGAAGTGTCCTTCCCATGGAAAATTTATTCTGTGACATTACATTAATAGACAAAACTGTATCTATAGTATGTATTCAACACTTTTTGAACACTGTGTTTATCAGCATCCAGCACTGAAACTATTATAATTGACAATATTATTGCTTGTTTCCCTGACCCATTTTATTCTACAGCGAATCCGGGCCACAGTAAACACACAGGAGCAGAAACGGCTGCTAATGGATCTGGACATCTCCATGAGAACAGTCGACTGCTTTTATACTGTTACCTTCTATGGAGCCCTGTTCAGAGAGGTACAAGAACACCTACAGTAAATGCACTGAGCAGTCATCTCATTTACCTGATAGCATTTGTCGCTATTTTAATACCAGAGTACAGAGTGGTAATTGTACAGACTAAAGGCTGAGCAAGCCCAGTTATCTGAATCCGTGTCCTTACAATGTCTCAACTCCACTATTGTACTTTGATCTGAAAGAAAAGTTCCACAGGAAGTCCTACAATGGGAATGTGTTTAGTCATTTCCTGCTGTCTCATTTTTATGTCAGGTTGTTGTTATGTCTATATATATGGTTCTAGTGCTGTACTAAGCAACCTTGTAAATTGTGATATTTAGAGGTGTGCTAGTGTGTTTATTAGCATCTTTCAACTACCTTGGAACCGGCTTATTGAATGGCTTATCCATTTCATCATAACCATCAGTTTTTTTTTAATCATATTTTGCTCAAGCAGCATAAAATGTTTCATAGAATTTGTTTTTTCAGGCTTCTTCGATAAATAGTTAACAAACAGCATTCATTTGAAGTGGAAATCTTTTGTAACATTAAATGTTTTGATCAAATAAATGCGTCCTTGCTAAATAAGTGTTAATTTTTATCTATAAAAATCAGGCTGCCCTGACCCCCAAAAGTGAAACGCTTTAAGTTAACCTTTTGTGGTTATTTGTGTCCTTAATATTTTTCTTTTTATTATTCATCTCAAGTTAAAGTTGAAGTGTCCTTCCCATGGAAAATTTATTCTGTGACATTACATTAATAGACAAAACTGTATCTATAGTATGTATTCAACACTTTTTGAACACTGTGTTTATCAGCATCCAGCACTGAAACTATTATAATTGACAATATTATTGCTTGTTTCCCTGACCCATTTTATTCTACAGCGAATCCGGGCCACAGTAAACACACAGGAGCAGAAACGGCTGCTAATGGATCTGGACATCTCCATGAGAACAGTCGACTGCTTTTATACTGTTACCTTCTATGGAGCCCTGTTCAGAGAGGTACAAGAACACCTACAGTAAATGCACTGAGCAGTCATCTCATTTACCTGATAGCATTTGTCGCTATTTTAATACCAGAGTACAGAGTGGTAATTGTACAGACTAAAGGCTGAGCAAGCCCAGTTATCTGAATCCGTGTCCTTACAATGTCTCAACTCCACTATTGTACTTTGATCTGAAAGAAAAGTTCCACAGGAAGTCCTACAATGGGAATGTGTTTAGTCATTTCCTGCTGTCTCATTTTTATGTCAGGTTGTTGTTATGTCTGAAATCCTAGCTCTAACCTGATTGGCCCATTGTGTTGTCAGGGTGACGTGTGGATCTGCATGGAGCTGATGGACACCTCTCTAGATAAGTTCTATAAACAGGTGCATGAGAAGGGTATGACCATCCCAGAGGACATCCTGGGAAAGATCACCGTTTCTGTAAGTACCACCTGATTTTCTGTCTTTCATACAGAATTAATGCTTCATATGCTTATTTTTAATTGCAGGCCCACTTCCAGAGCATTTACGATCATTTTAACGCTGTGTAACTCTGAGCTCCTGCAGATCTGTAATGAGCCTGATGTTTTATATTCCCGTTGCAGATCGTGAAAGCATTGGAGCATCTCCACAGCAACCTGTCAGTGATACACAGAGGTGAGCTGCGGCTCAAATACAGTGTCTTATATTTGCTTTTTAATGATGCCAGCAACTGATTTTCACATTTTCTGTCTTTCTTCAGATGTGAAACCCTCTAACGTCCTGATAAACATGCAGGGTCAGGTGAAAATGTGTGATTTTGGCATCAGCGGGTACCTCGTGGATTCAGTGGCGAAGACAATGGACGCCGGCTGCAAGCCATACATGGCGGTAAGCAAGAAGAAAGAAGAGTTGTGTGTTTAATTTTCTTATGCTGGAATTTCTATTTTTTCCATATAGATCTTCATAGTCGTTTAACAACAATATACACAAGCACATTTATTGCAATATATTTCTAATCTGAATATTTAGGGTTAGAATATTTTTTTAGAATATTTATTTATTCTTTTTTTTTTTACTTGTTTGTTTGAGTGTATAGGTTAATAAAATAAAAATTTAAAATATATAAGAAATAAATGTATATTTATAAGTATTTGTTAAGTAATAATTAAATAATGATTAAGTTAAATGGTCAGTTTTTATTTGATGTCTTTTAAATATTATGAACATTTAGGGTCAGTGAAACTGCAGAATTTTTTTTTTAAGCTTTTTGACTATTTGCCTTAAAACGCAAATAATGAAACTGTCTACTGTACTCCGTAATGAATTAGACATGAGCTTTTCACATTTAATGCAATATATTTCTAAATTAATCTAAATATTCAGAGTTGGAATATGCATTTTTCTTATTTTGCATATGTTGTCTGTGTGTGTATATGTGACCCTGGAGCACAAAACCAGTCATAAGTAGCACGAGTATATTTGTAGCAATAGCCAACAATTGATGGTATGGGTCAAAATTATCGAGTTTTCTTTTAGGCAGAAAATCATTAGTCTATTAAGTAAAGATCGCGTTCCATGAAGATATTTTGTAAATTTCCTACAGTAAATATATCCAAGCTTATTTTTTGATTAGTAATATTCATTACTAAGGACTTAATTTGGACAACTTTAAAGGCGATTTTCTATTGAAAATTTTTATTTTTTTGTACCCTCAGATTCCAGATTTTCAAATAGTTGTATCTCGGCCAAATATTGTCCTATCCTAACAAACCATACGTCAATGGAAAGTTTTGTATAAATCTCAATTTCAAAAAATTGACCCTTGTGACTGGTTTTGTGGTCCAGGGTCACATATGTAATACAGGTTAATTCAATAAAAAAAAGAAGTGTATTTTTTAATTATTTATTATATATTTAAGTATTTGTTGAATAATTTTAAGATAATTAAATTGTCGGCTTTTGTTATCTTTTTAATATTATAAACATTTAGGGTCAGTGAAACTGCAGAATTATTTAATTAATTTATTTTGGTATTTCAAGCATTATGACTATTTACCTTAAAACACAAATAATGAAACTGTCTACTGTACTCGGTAATGAATTAGATGTGGGCTGTTCAAAAACACATATATCGATAAAGTGTGCATGCTCCAGAGAATTCTCCACACACTTCACAGCCTGTGTTCATGTAGCACTCTATATAGCTGTGAATGTTATACATCTAAATGAGAGACTTCATGTAATAAAGAGTAGAATATAGTAAGAGCAAAAGTGACATATTTTTTATGGCACTTTCTCAGGCTTGCTTATCTCTCTAGTCTACTTATCATTTTGCCCACAATCATATTAATCAGTCATAATTCTTTCTCATTAACAGCCTGAGAGAATCAACCCAGAGACCAATCAGAAAGGCTACAATGTCAAGTCTGATATCTGGAGTTTAGGAATCACAATGGTACGTCTGAATGACCTTTTATATCTTTGACACTTCAATGTTGATTAATTGTAACACTTCATACATTGCACTCAAAATTGATGTATTAATATTAGGGCTGTCAGTTTATTTAAAATATTTATTCACAATTAATCACATACTTTTGTTATAGCTAATATGTTAAGGTTTAAATTTGATAAAAAAATGTAAGGCCTATGTGTAATATAAAACAACATGTAAAATGCATTTACATTTATATGAATAACCGTTTCACTTGTACAGCTTCAGTGATGATTAAATTTGACTTTGCAAAAAATAAGTGTTTAATTTGTAAATTATCCATAAAAAGGTCTTTCTCTGTTATTTACTAATTGTTACAATAATAAAAAAAAAAATCTGTGCCGCTTCCTGTGTTGCATGGCACTTTATGGTTTGTGATAGTTGTGACGTGTTTGTTTTTTGCCTTGTCAGATCGAGCTGGCCATTCTGCGGTTTCCCTATGACTCATGGGGAACGCCATTTCAGCAGCTCAAGCAGGTGGTGGAAGAGCCGTCGCCCCAGCTGCCTGCAGACCGCTTCTCACCCGAGTTTGTGGACTTCACGTCACAATGGTGGGCGAGCTGTTACACACAGTTGCACACTTACACACCAGAGTACAACAATAACAATTGCCAACTTTCACTGGCTGCAACAAAATGTACTTAAAACAAAAAGTGTACAAATTATTATTATTTTTTTTAAACTTTTTTTCTGGATCACCAAAAAAAAAATCAGTTTGAGGTACTTTAAAAATTTTTTTTATATTTTTATTCATCAAGGGTGCATTAAATTGATCAAAAGTGACAGTAAAATTGATTTTACATAAACAGTCCTAAAAGAATATATCACATTGTTTATTTATTTATTTAGGAAAACATTTTGTTGAGCACCAAATCAGCATATTAGAATTATTTCTGAAGGATCATGTGACACTGGAGTAATGGCTGCTGAAAATTCAGCTTTGCCATCAGAAATAAATTACATTTTAAAATATATTAAAATAGAAAAGTTATTTTAAATTGTAACAATTTTACTGTTTTTGTTGTCGTCTCGTTCAAAAACATATTTTTCAAAAAAAAAAAATTTTTACTGTTCAAACATTTGAACAGTAGCGTAAATCATCGTCCCGACATTCACTAAACTGGCCAAATCCTTTCTTTCCAGGATGCTTCAGTGTTTGTAATAGAAATGCGATATGGTTACCTTGAGTGACTGAATCAGTGTTAGATCTGTAATACACATTTGGGATTACATCACCCGAGATGGATATTAATATGTAAATGAGGCCTATAAATTGACACAGGATGTTTTACTTGTGACTCGAGTATGTGGGATGATCATGGCTGAATTCTGTAGAAGTGCATTTCTCCGAAACAATGTTAACACCACATAGTTTCGTGAAAGTGAAAACACTCTCATTTAAATGTAGCATAAGACACACACACACACACACACACACACACACACACACACTCTATACATACCTTGACTCTGCATTGTGTAGTAGGAAAGCGAACAGGATGTAGAAATATATATATATATATATATAAATGCAAAAACAGGTTTTGCAAAACCTTGAACACTGTGGAAAAAATTACATTACATTAAGTATAGTGTATATATCTATTTTCACTTTAACAGACATTTTCACTACTGAAAATAGTGAATTTTGTGTTTTTCTTATTAACCTAGAGAGTGAACAATATATTTTTCAAGAAATACAATATATAATCAGTCTGTTTTGCAATCTACTCAGCATGTTTATATAATATATGTATTTACTGTACAAACTGTATTGTATCCTACTCAGCAGCAGCATTTGTTTTAAAAATATAGTGAATTTTGTGTTTTCTAATTAAGGACCTAGACAGTGCACAATTTTTTGAAAAAAAAAATCACTTAGTAGAAGCATTTTTATAAAATATGTAATTATATATATATATAAAAAAAAAAATGTAACATAGCATGTCCATGTTGCTTGTGTATTACACTAATACACTTTTTTTTTTTTTTT
>NW_015642053.1:669649-699139 GCF_001515625.1 Sinocyclocheilus rhinocerous | reverse complement strand
TTTTTTTTTTTTTTTTGAAAACTACTAAGCATTGAAATATACATAAATGTAGCTTTTTTTCTGTGAGCACATCATTTGGCACAATATTGACGTTTCAAATCTTTTCCACACCCAGCAACATCCCTTTTTCACCATCCATGACTCCAAAGACACCGACGTCGCTAGCTTCGTGAAGAGCATCCTCGGGGACTGAGAACGTCCCTCTCGGCAAAACTGACGTGTTGCCGCGGGGGGAGACGGGACTATTTGAGAAAAAGCACCACTAGCAAGACTAACACCTGTAAGACACGCCCACCTCAGCAGCCAACAGTGCACAGGCACTCAAGAGGGTCTGGGGGGAAAAAACACCGAAGCTGAGGGTGGGTGGGCCGATTTCCTATCAAAACACGGAGTAGGGCATGGGACGGGAATCTCAGCGCATGTGTGCATGTGTGGGTGCGTGTGTAAGAACGAGCGCGAGTGTGTGTGTGTGTTGAAATTTTTTTTTTTTTTCACTTCCCTGGATTGGCCTTTAGGTGTCAGACTTGTGCTTTCGATGCAACCGTGAACCTTTTCCCATCTAAATTCTGTTTGGCAGCTGACAACAATTTTTGCTGTATTTTATTGCATACATGTGCATTAAAAGGTTTTACAGTCCCAAGTCAAACTTCATCTATTGTTCAATCCCAGTCCTCCTCCAGCTTTACCTCTCAATCCAAAAAGCAGTTTTAGCATCAGGTGAGTCTGTTATAGATGTCTGTTGAGTTTTCCCAGTGGCACTTCAATGTAATTCTTAAAGTATTCAGAAATGTTACCCACCCCCACAACGTCCGGTTCTTCAAAAAATATAAAAAAATTAAAAAAAAGAGAGAGAGAGAGTGGTATACATATATTTATCTATTATCTAGATATGTATATATACTCAAAAAATATTTCTTGAATTTGTTAAATGAGGACAATATTCTGTGTTGGCTGTAAGGAGTGATGGTTATTAAAGTGGATGAATGGAGCATCTTTCTTTTTTTCCTGAATTTGCAAAGACTGATTGGTGCATTTGTGTCACTGAAGGCTAATCTCGGATCAGTTTATAAATGCTGTCTTTATAGTGTGGGTCTAGGCCCACAGAGCTGTCCCTGAATCAGACGTTAACGGCCAGAAGTGAAAAGAGCGCTTTTCACATACCCTCCATGAACTGTGTGTGTGTGTGTGTGTGAGTAAACGCTTGTGTGCTTTATATGTTATTCGTCTAAACCAAGGTGATTTTGGGCAAAAGGTATCCAAGTCTGTTGGCTACATCTAGACCTCTTTGTTCTGAGCCAATCAAAAAATTCTCATTCTTTTCAATTGCAATCCAACTGGAAATTATTATAATTATTATCATTATTTTATTATTATTATTATACACAGTGCATATGTATTAACAGTAATGAGGTGTTCTGCAGTTTCTGTATGTGTTGTAACTGCTGTTTTTCTCATTGGAAACTTGACAATTTCTTTTTAATTTTAAGGTGGTGTGCAGGTATGAGCGTGTGGTCATTTGTGAGCGCATGTGTGTGTTCGTGTATGCATGTGAGCGTTATATAAAAGTCTGAACACAAGTAGCTGACACTTCTTTCAAAGCCTCACTGTGACTCGGAAGCCTGATTTTGTGCCTCTCTATAGAAAAAAAGAAGAAAAAAAAACACCTACATACAAGCTACAACAAACTACAAAACCCACGCTGCTGTGTCTTAAGACATGCTTTGCTTTCCACAGGCTTCAGATAGTGGCGGAGGGTCTGTTGCTTTGCTTTCTGGGCTTCTGGTTTTATTCTCGTATCATTTTTGTAAGGTGGAGATGATGAATGTGTATGAGTGTGTGTGTGTTTTTTTTCTTCTTTTGGTTTGTTTTGTCTCGTGACCACTGTATACAGAATGGATACCACTGCTGATTTGCCTGTAATCGTTATATTGTTTGATTCAAACATAAAAGTTCTCTTATATCTTCGCTGTTTCTTTTTGATATGCTACATTAAAATGGTCAGGAGTTTTTTTATTTTTTTTTGGCCAGTCAGTCTGAAATCAGAAATTATAGTTTTCTTTTTACCTTGGTTTAATTTAGTTAATATATATGCATTATATTTGTATACTGTAGAATTAAATTGTCAAACCTAAAAAAAAATTTCATTATTTGGGTGAAAACTGACAAGGCCATATTGCCCCCAGAAAACTGCTGCCGGGTTCCATTTATGACGTGCTGACACACATTTCAAATGGTTTTCAACGGTCGTTTGATTGCGTCCAGTGTAGGCAGACTTTAGCTGTTGTAGACACGGTGTTACTCACCTATTGAGAAGAAACAAAGCAACCTCGGCGTCCGATCGCAGGCCTCCGCTCCTTGAGTTCTCTCCAGCACTGGAAAGCTGATCCAATATTTTACACGGGTCCTACTTCTTGCCTTATCTTTCCGCAGACGTTTTCCTCTTTTGTTTTTTATCCGCCATCTCTATCTCTCTGTCGCTCAGCTCGGCTAATGTCTGTCCCATGCACTGAAAGCTCTCTCCTCCACATCACGAGTAGACACGCCCCTTATTGCTGATTGGCTACAAGTTTGTTTTGCTATTCGGCCCGAATCAGTTTTCTAAAGTGTTTTTGAAAAATCACATACCCTGCCTTTAACATTCAACCAACAAAAAAATGCAAAAACAAGTATGTTAATGAACTCCTGAAACATGACAACTGACTTTATATATTTTTTTAAGTTCTGGAAGATTCTGTCCTCAAGTGTCCTTCTTCAAAAAGATGACCGCTGGATGCCACCCAAATTTCTCCACTTCGTCTGCTTCATTCATCCAAATGAATGTTCCCAGCCATCGTATGTTATAACATTAGACAATAGAGAGTGGACATGACCATGAGATGACAGTACAAGTGAAAACATTCCACTCAAGCACTTTGAAAATGCTTTTTTTCATGACCAGTGGAATAAGAGACATCTTTCATCTACACCATTCTCTTTATTTCTCATTTGTCAATTTCTTCTCTCAAGTGCTGTTTGATCAGTTTCTTGTCACTTTACCGTCATCTTTATTCAATTGAGGAGGGTTATTCTATGAAACAGAAAAAAGAAAATACTTATAAAAGTGATACCAGATGTTATTGTGTTAACAGACACTTTTTCTTTTAATGCATCAACAAAAATGACATTCAATGTTTAGATACTCTCCCACTCAGAAGTTTGGGCTCAGATTTGTAAAGATAAAAAAAAAAAAAAAAAGTGAAAAAAAGTTATTTGAAATTTTTATTATTTTAATATATTTTAAAATGTAATCTATTCATGTGATGGCAAAGTTGAATTTTCATATTCATACACATTTCCTTCATAAATCATTGTAATTTGTTAATTTTTGGTGCTCAAATAACATTTCTTATCAATATTGAAAACAATTGCGCTGCTTTTAAACATTTACGGAAACCACTTTTTCCCAAGATTCCTTGATGAATAGAAAGTTCAAAAGAACAGATTTTAACATTTTACAAGTGTTACTTTTGATCATTTTAATGCACCCTTGCTGAACAAAATGCATGTTATGAAAAATTTTAAGACATTTTGAAACTAAAAAAGTAACCAGTTGTATATAATAATAATAATAATAATGAGAGAACAATTATGAAAATATGCCAAGCTTTGTGGTCTTATGACTTGCAATCCCAGAATGCCCTCTGTGGTCACACCGATAACTTTCCCATTAATTTTAGTCGATGTGACAAGAAGCTGGTCTGAGAACCCAACTTATGATCAACTCAACATCACACTCTCTCTCGGGCAATTCTCATCTTCACAGGTTGTCCAAAAGTCAGCCAAGTATTTTTAGAGGTGGGGAATGCAAAATAAGCGTTTGAGATTTGCTTAAAGGTGCTGTCGGCTGTCAACACCCCCTGTCTGCAAACCTGAACATGCAAAATGAATGATAGACTATTGA
Organism: Sinocyclocheilus rhinocerous; assembly: GCF_001515625.1. Lineage (NCBI taxonomy): Eukaryota > Metazoa > Chordata > Actinopteri > Cypriniformes > Cyprinidae > Sinocyclocheilus > Sinocyclocheilus rhinocerous. Next base: position 695,199 of record NW_015642053.1, on the reverse strand, counting down.
ACTATTCTAATTGGCTGGTTTTATCTGCAGTATAGTAAGGACATTTTTTACTTTAAAAAAAAAAAAAAAACTTGCACAGCAGTGTTACACAATAGATTTCAGACTTATGAAAAGTTTCTAAATAAGATTACATTGAAATTATTGCAAATTTGTGCCATAATTTCTGAGGTTAGCCGTTTCGGCTTGGCTCACTGTTGCAGTACATGCAACTTTCTAGAGGTCTGTTTTTTGTATGCACTCTTCTTCGCATTAACATTCAGTCTTTCATTTATTAGCGAAAGCCAGTTGTACATATCGTTTATTAATTAGTGCAACATCAAAAGAGAAGCAGAAAAGAGTTCTTTGATCAAAAATCAACGGGAGGTTGTCATATAATTATCATGCTGTGTTTGCTGTGGTTTGTCTATTCTTTCTCTCCTCTGGGTCTTTGACAGGTAAATGGCGAGCCACACCGTAGGCGTCAGAAATTGTGTCTCGAGGTGTGTATCCATCTGATTGTTAATTAAAGGGTTTCAGCCTTCCATGTGAGTAGGTCTCTGTGTGCTAGCTCTGTGATACCCACATGCTGACTAAACTCAGAATTTGTCACCTGTACTGAACAATGAAAAACGTGCCCTGAGAGCCATTGGTGACGTTTTGTTCTGCTGGGTTCTGCTTTAACCAAGTGGTCTCAGAAAAAGAATGAATCCGATGAGTTCATCTCCTCTTACTAGAATATAAGAATATGGCTTTAATTAATCACAAAGCTCCGTCTGCACGTTGATGTGACTGATCCTATGAATCTCCACAGATAAAGAATTCAAGGAAATGTGAGGACATGTCTGTTCCTGTTCCGATGCTGTTAAAAACCTGATGGGGAAAATCGCAGCATGTTGGAGGGGGGTTGCAGAGGGTCATGTAGGTTTCTATCCAAACCTGAAAAGCCTTCAGGCATTTAAAGTTCACAAATATATTCAAATCTGTCTTAACTGTCATAGAGTGCTGGGACGCCACTTTGACAGAGCTTCCCAAGGTACAAGCTGCTCTCAATTTAAAGTAGTTCAATTACAGTCAAGCAACCCCATTTAAAGTGTAAAAAAGTAGATACAGTAACTACACTGAAGTTTACGTTTGATCGGATAGTATAATTTATGTAATTTAATGATATGATGATAAAAATAGTGATTTATAGTCCCATTTCATCTTACAGAAACACTGCATCTCACTTAGGTTGATAGTATTAAACTTGATCAAAAATGTATGCCAAAAATTAATTATTTTTATACAACTTTAAATTCTATAAATAATTGAAAACAATGATGAACGACTTAAAATGCCTCACTTCGACATCAGTGCTATTTTAGTATCATTTATACATTATTATAGCATTTATTAAAATTTCGAATTTTTGTATACTGTCAGTTTTAGTAATTGGGCTTTTAGTATTTTTATTCAATTTTTAAGTTTTAGTAGTACTTCGGGTTTTTTTTCATTTACATTTTTTCAAGTCTTATTTTTCATCTAGTAGTTAGATTTTATTTTAATGTTGTTTGGATATTATTCTTAAAACATCTTTTGTGTTTTGCAGAAAGAAAGCACAGGTTTGGAACAAGATGAGGGCAGAATTTTTATTTTTGGGTGAGCTTACTGCTTTTAGTTATGTACTGTACACTGCTATTCAAATCTACTTGTGTGTAGAAAATGTTTGTATACAGTGTGGACTGAACCTGACAGTGAATGCACAGCAAGTCTGTTTGCCTTTACTTTGTAAAAAGAGTAAAGTGAGTTTTTTGCTTTGGGGCTTTTTTGCCTTTTTGTCAGCCTTTTTAGCCTTATTTTACCCATGTTTCTTTCTTTCTTTCTTTTGCAATGCTCCTGTGCAGCTGAGGACAGTTCATTCATTCAGCAGGTTCAGAGGATGAAATTGAAGCTTTGACTTAATTTTACCCATGAATTTTACCAATGAGAAATAAGGCAGACAGCATAACCTTTGAAGGTTTTTTTTCTAAATGTTTTTTTCCTCTCTGTAGAACTAGTGTTGAGAGAATGGATGTACAGACATGTATTTCTGTTGGTCTGCACAGCTGAATAGATATTTGTGAATATTTTAGATAACAGTTGACTGATTTTGTGACCTTAATGAAAGGGGCTCAATAAAAATGGATTTTATACTTCAGAAATGCCTTTCTTAGTCTCATCCTGTAATGAAAAAGACTTTGAGAGATGTGGGGTTCAATACAGGACATTTGACACATGGCTGGGCTCCAGTGTTTAATCAAAAGCTTGGGCTTTGACAGACTTTTTTTTTTTTTTTTAGCAGAATGTGGTTTAGGCTTCAGTCACGTAGCATTGTGAGATAGTGTATACGGTAAGGCAGCCACATTAACTCATTGAACTTGAGCGTATTACACATAATATAGACAGCCAAAAACAGCAGAGACGACAGACAAAACATGCCAAAATTAAAGCCTGTCTGTCCAAAAACCCCAATGGGAAGAGAGGGGAGTGAGAGAAGATGAACTCCTGTGGCCTCTGTGTGTGCAGCATTATCTAACGGGCCCCTATTTACGGACACCTGCTTTGATGCGTTGTGTTTTTTGACTCGCATCCCTCCCCTCATGATCTTGAGCTAAGTAATGTCCCCTTTGGATAGAGGAGGTATTTATAGCAAACTTCAAGGCCTCTGTTTCAAGATCTCAACAGATATTTTTTTCACACACTCTCACAACTAAATCCACAACTAAACTGATTTTTAATCCATTTTTCATAGGACATAGGGAGGTTTAATTGAGTTAAAGAGGAAAAGAAGAGTGTGTGAATGATTATAATGGTCATGGTGTTGATTCAGCCTTCCATGTTGTCTGTAGCCTATAATACTATTAGACTCTGTCAGTAGAATTGGTTTAGAAGTAAGAAATGAACCTTCATTCTACATCATAGAAACCAATTTAAGTTTTACGATCATGAGAAACAAATTCAGTCAAGTGTGTTTAAACAGTTTTTATTTTCTGTTTACCCACTTGGCACTGGAACTTCAACTTGTTTCCTCTTACTTATGAGAATTCACGGATTGAGGGGTCATAAACATAAGACGTCCAGAGGAAGTGTTAAAATATGCTGTGCACGCCAGCTCTTTTGTCGAAGGTGACATTTGCACATATGCCTGTAGAAATATCAAATCTGTGAACACGTTTCTTTTTCTACTTGTCTCTCAGTACAGATCCATTTATTTTCTAGTGCTGTAATTTGAATTGGTCTGTGTTGTGTTTGCTTATGAGTGCAACAGTAGATTCCGAAAGAAAAAAATCCTGTTAATATTTTTGTTAAAGACAGATATACTGTGAGCAACGAGGTTGTTAATTGATATACCTTTGTTGAAGCCATGGACCCTGCATTTTTTTTTTTTAAATAGTGTATTTAAAAAAAAAAAATCGTGTTTAACAGCACAATTGAAAAACTATGATTCTGCAAAGAAATCAGAGAATCGTGTCAAAAGAAGACTTTGGTGCCTGTCCACTAATTGTGAAAGATTAATCAATCTCCCTAAGCTCTCAAACAAAATGCATATTTTGCAAAAAAGGTGAAATATATTTTCTATGCATCAGCATCTTTAAATCAATAGTTTTAAATTGCTCTTAGTTTTACCGTCTTGTACCTTTGTCTTTTTCTCTGATTTTTAAACACTTTTTTGCTTCAATTTAAAGATTGTCATGATTCACCTCTGGTGAATAGCTTGTTGGTTTGGTTCACAGCTTAATACTCTTTAATGAAGACTTTTTCATAATCCTACTTCCGGAACCAAGGGTGTTAAAAAGGTAGGCAGTTGCACTCTAATAATTATCTATGGCAGCTGAAAAGTATGTAAAAATGAACGATTTGGCACAGTGTATGTGGTATGGCGACATGCAACGTGCTAACAATATGGATGCGGTATTTTTTGACAGAATTTGATGTGTCTGTGTCTGTATTTACTCTCTCAACAGAGCTGAAAATGTAACACGTAATTTGCAGTATGACTTGCAGTCTGACACATTTCGGAAAGCACCAATGCGATGCACGTGCAAGTGTCGAGCTTAGTTTTGATGCGACGCGTCATGCTAGACGAATCCATTTTGTTGTATTAAATACCGCACATAATGTGTGAGTGTGCTATTTCGTGACTTATCTCATATTTATATTGCTTTATTGTTTTGTGCTGCATAATGCGAAGATGTTTTGCACTAATGAGACTAATTCATTTGTTTTGATTAATATTAGGCCTACCTTTTGGTTTTTTATCAAGTTCCAAATTTGAGAGAAAAAAAAAGATAGTCACATTTTTAAAAAGTATTTAAGTCACCAAAGTATGGGAATACAGATATGACTAGATGGTTATGTAACAGAGTGTAAAACATTTTGGTTTATAATTGCCTGTAAAAAATAGCTCTATTGTGGAATATACTGTTATGACAGGAGATTTTGGTCATACCGCCTTCCTAAGTTTGACAGCTATTCATACCAATGTACTGTATGTGGTGACCTTTGAGTGGCCTTGTTTGAATTTGTATAGCTATTAATGTTATTCCATGGCTTTGTGCACACACTCACACCTTTACACGCATGTGTGACATTCATCATTGTGAGTGTGTTTCTCAGTGGGACTTCTCGAAGCGTGAGGAGGCCGGTTTCCTCTCTGTGCCCTGGTTAGGGTTTCACAATATAAAGGACCGGCTTCCCATACTGACAGCTGATGATGTCATGGAAACTGTTATGATTGCACTTAAAAACGGGAGAATGATTTGTAATGAAGTGCAGCTCTCTCACTCGCCTTTTTCTCCCCTCGTTTTCTTGAGGAAATGGGGGGAGGTGGTCGTCTTTAAGCCTTTGCGATCATTAAAGCCATCTACCTGAGCTGAACTCATGCTTTTTTGGATATTTATGTATTTACGTAATCCAGAGAAGGGTGATTTCTGGGACCCTGTTCATGTTGAATTTGAAATTATATATTTTTTAAAGTAGGGCCTCCAGTGAAAGACGGTTTTAATGCACATTTTACATCCGTTGCTGCTTTTCAGGCAAGACGCTGTAAATTGATTGCAGTACAAAAGACCCGTTGACCTGAGACACAAGGTCTATGCAGACCTTTAGATCAAACTGTCCAGTTCTCATGTCAGACCGCTCAAACAGAAAAGCATGTTGAGAAAGACCAGGGAGCTTATGAGAAGATGTATGTGTTTTGTAGATAAAGAGCATTCACATGGCGGAGCGAGATGAGTTCGGAAGATGGAAAAAAGGAGGGGGGTTGGAGCGGTGGGGTGATCACCACGTTGCACCTGCAGTGTCGTTGCTCGCTGGGAAAAGGGAAAAAACAGGATATGGAGCTCAAACAACATCCTGTTACAGCTCCCCCCTCCTCCTCGGGCTGTTTGTGTGTGTATGTGTGTGTTTGGTTATTCATGCCTCCTGAGCGAAAAAGTGGGAATGAACTGAATTAGGATACGGTAGGGAGGATGGTGAAAGGAGAGTGGGTGGTCTCGTCTTTTCAGATTGGGTTTCATTGATTCTCTCTCATTCACCTCTTATTTCATTCATTCTACCTTAGGGGAAAGACAATGAATAGAGTGTGTGTTTGTGTGTGTGAGAGAAGGAAAGAGAAAAAAGTCATCAGAGAGATCAATAGTGAGTGAGTGTGTGTGCGTGCATATCCTTTGCTCTTAATGATAGTCTGAGTAAGTGGCCTTGTTACTGGAATCAAAGCCCTTCCTTTGGTGGAAAAATCGCTTCATGCTGTAACTCTGCTATCTAAAACTGGCAAAAGGTGAAAGAATAGCACCATCATTTCCTTGTCGCGATAAAGTTAGGCATTACCGCACGTTTACACAGACTTCCTACTAGGTTCTCATTACAAGAGACTTCCTTCTGTCTGTGTTCAAAGAGAAAGGGGGATGCAGCATCAGTCATCACAACAGTACGTGGCAATGTTATATAGTTTACAGCTGACCTCGGAGTCGTTGTTTGTATTCTATTTTTACTGAATCCAACTAGTTAAGTGATTCAGGACCTGAACCAATAGAGTTTAGGCTAATTACGAAGGACTTTTTTCTGCAGAGGAAAGGCCCGTGTGAAGGGAAGTGTGTGTGGTGGCTGTGTTTGGCTACGGGAAGGCAAAGTGTTAAAGTTATTTGCTGAGAGGGAGTGTGGTGTTTAGGGGGCATCCTGTTCACAAAAAGTGCTTCCTGTCTCAGCTTCGCATGCCATAAACAACAACGTGAGGGAAAGAGGTGCAACATGATGTGTTTGAGAGATATAACAGGTTCACCAGTCACAAAGGACTGACTGAGGGAATATTTCATGAGAGACTATCAGCTCAATCGGTTTATAACCAGTCGCTTGAGCCAATCATGTTGCTTTTTAGATTTTTTTTAATGATCGATACATAACTTTTTATCTTAAAGTGTCCAGTGACCAGTTTTTAATCTATTTTTGACACACACATATATATAAATATATTAGTGCTGTCAAACGATTAATCGCAATTTATCGCATCCAAAATAAAAGTTTTTGCTTACGTAATATACATGTGTGTGTGTGTGTGTGTATATATATATATATATGTATATATGTGTGTATATATATATATGTATATACATGTATATATATATTTTGTATCTCATTTCCGCTGTTAGTCATTATTTTGCAGTGGGTAATTTGATTTGGAGCAGTTGTCCTGGCGCAGGCCGGAGTGGCTGTCATGTCGTGAGGTCACTGATGTGCTGGAAACTCCTGGTTTTTCACTGATTCGGTTCCACTCAGGATACTTTAGGCTGAGCTGCTCATCAAGGTGACATGGGATTTTAGCCGTTCGTGTCCTGATCGTCTCCAACAAGTAATAAACGTGCCATACAATAATCATTTATAATATCAATAAATCACTCGAGACATTAATAAAACAACTGAATAATAATGAAAATGTTAAAAATAAAAATAAATGTATTGAAGAAATTATCCAGTAAATTAAATTGTGTATGAAGCAAATGTTAAATTATCTGCTTATTTCTTTACAAAATGTAAAATACAAATAATTGGTATAACTGGTATATAAATAATTGACATACATACATATATATATACATACATACATACATACATTTATTTGTTATGAAACATAAATTAATATACAAATACAGATTTTAAAAAATTAAGCTTTTTGCTGCCAGATGTTTAGTTATAACACCTACCAGCAGGGGTTAATTTCATCATTTTAACCAGCCAGACCTTAATCTGCTCTAGACTCTTTACTCTGCTGGTCTACACTCTTTCTGCTGTAGCCTGGATGAACAGGACTGATCGGATCTATTGACCAGCAGATCTTTCTAGCAGCAACTGCAGCAGGTGCATGACTGAAGCACACGCACAGATTTATGAATGTTTTTTGGCTCTCTCACACAGTCAAACCACAAGACTTGATCCTCGTCATTTTGACCAGTTTGGCCAGCTCGTAAGACATGTGATATCATTACACAATTATTAGCTGAAATAAGCCAGATGATGTAACAGAGCGAAATGAAAGCTTGTTCTTGGATAAACCCCAAACTGTTTCCTTTGAGAGCTTCCAATGTGCCCTACTGCTCTTCTTGACGAAAGGATTGATCTGTAATTGGGATAATGAAGGAAATAAGCCTTGGGACCATCAAGGCCCTAGTTAGGCCTTGACATCTATCCATGCCAACTTTTTCCCTCCCTTCCCTTCCTTTTCTGCAATGCCCTCACGATGGCTTAGGACGCCACTGATAGACATTTACTGGCACAGAGGTTGGTGTATATACCCATCAGATTCTGTTATCTAACCTTGGAATATGCCCTGTTTTCTGTCTCTCTTTCATAATGGTATCTGTAATGATACCTAGGTGTACGTGATGATGCATGTGTGCCAAATCGCCATGCAATTCAAGGCTTGTGTATGCCATCCTGGCAGTGCAGCTGTCCATGTCCATCTGAATACATGCCCCTTCTAGTGGACGAATTGGACTGGCACTAAAAAGTGTCATGGGCCATGCACATTGAACAGACACAATTATGCACATTCCATAGTAAGGGACCGTCACAAATATGCAGGGGATCTTTACATGATCCCTCGCTAAAAGCTCCTGCAATGCATAGCCCATCAGTGCAGTGGGGCAGATGATGGTTTGGGGCAGGTTGATGACGGAAGAGCTTTGTGACTTTGTGCTGTTTAGGGGTTATTTGCTGTTTGCAGTTATTTACTGTTTGTCACTGGCTGTCTGATGACTCTCTGATTGAAAGGTTGGGCTATTGAAAAGCATTTTCATTCCAAGAAAGCATAAATTTGACACAAAATGTGATGTATTTTAGGATATTCAATGAGAAAAAATTTTTATATTAAAGTAATTGTTCACTGAAAATCTTTCTGATATTCACTCTAGCTCAGTTTCTAAATATCTTGTCGCTCCACCAAAAATAGTAAATTGGAAGTATACTTTGTCCATTTGTGTTGCATTAACTGACACTGGACAGTGGATTTCTAGCTCCCAGCATGCTTTGCATGTTTGCAATGTTGAAACTGTGTTATTTTATGTCTTTTATTTTATTTTATTTTAAAAGTCACATGGATTGCTTTTATGATATTTGGTGCTTTTCTGATGCTTGAAAGCATTTGATCTCCATGGAACAACATGAGTAAATGATGGATGATCTGATGCATTCCTTTAAGATCTAATATTTTTACACTATAAAAAGGATTTTTGAAGTTGTAAATAAAGATTATTGGAATATGTTTTATAAGAAAATACTGTTTTAGTCTTTCTACTCCAAAATTTCATTCTTTTTTTTAATTATTGATGAAATGTAATAATTTCTGACAGATGTTTTTCCAGTGTATGTTGTACAACAGGGCTTAATTTGATTCTATATGGTTAAATCATGTATTTGTTCTCTGTGTGTAGGTGCATCGTCCCAAATTTTCTAGCTATCTTTTTAAACATCTATTTGTTTATTTTAGAAGGGAAAAGGTCAAGATGAGGTTTCAAGAGGAGTGCAAAAGGTGACAAGGAAAGGATCCAAAAGTCTTGGATGTTCCGTCTGCTGTTAACTCCCTTCTTGATGCAGTATCACGTAACAGGTTTCTCCGATCACGAAGCTAAGATTTTCTAACCATCCTGGTTGATTTAAAGCCCACAAGTCATGAATCCAAATCCAAATGTGTTGTTGTATTCCCTCAACCCATTACAGAATATCTGGAAGCTTTACGAATGTATCAGTTGTGCTGTGGTTGTTAACTGCTTTGGCTTTCAGGGAATGGTTCTTATTACAGAGATGCTTCCAAACTGCAACCCTAGCCTCTGATAACAATTTCTCATCTAGTACCAAAAACAACAACAACTTGTCCTTAATGTTATCATGTCTGTTCTTTCTCATACAAAGAGCCTCAAATGGGTCAGAAGTCCTGACACCAACACAACAATAGTGCTTCATCAGAAAGTAAGTAAACAAAAAGGGCAACCTACTACAACGGAAGTAGAATTTGTTATCACGATATATAGACAAAGGTGGACGTGGTGTGGGAAGGCTATGTATTTAATAACAAAATAAAGGAGGGAATGACAGTGAGAGTCACCAAGAACCTAATGTGTTACCTAATGGTCAAAAACAGGGCAGGCGGTTATGTGGAGTGTGAAAGGAAAAATGAATCCGATCCGATCTGAACGTTCATGATTTTTATCTACGTCTAGTCCAGAACTTTAATCTATAATTGAGAGCGTACTGTTCTGAGCATTCTTCCTCTTCAAGTGTGTGCATGCTGAAAAAGGTTATGATAAAGTTTACTAAATAGGTTTTTATATATATTTATATAATAAATACTTTTTATATAAAGATAGATTTATTATGTATATATAAATACACACAGATACAGTATATATTTTGAAAATATTTCCATGTATATATTTATATTCATGTAATTTATATTACATATAAATGAGTGCTGTCAAATTTATGACAATGGTTAAATATTAGGGGGAAAAAACTATTTTATAGAGATATCAGTAGTATTGGTATCAGTGATACTGGCCTTCAGTCATAAAAAAAATGCCATTAAACAAATATTTGAAAAATACTGTCTTTATGTTGTTTGTACATTAATTTGAAGATTCAATGTGAAATTATTGCAATATAAAAGTATATTTAAAAACTTTAATGTTAGGTGGGATTAATCGCGATTAATTTCAGAAAAAAATTCGCAATTAATTAGTTAATTTATTAATCGATTGACAGCACTAATATAAATATATTTAGTATATGAAGATAACATTTTTCTTAAATATATACATGCGTGTGTGTGTGTGTGTATTTAAATACAAACGTTTATTTTTGATGCGATTAATCGCGATTAATAATTTGACAGCACTAAAATAATTATTAAATTAAGGCACATATAATTTATATAATTTAATATTAAATATAATTAAAATATTTTTATATAAAATATATATTTTGGAAATAAAAATTTGTTATCAAAAAACATTTTTATGTTCATTAATATTTTACATAATTTTTTTTTACTACAATTAATTGCATATCAGCAGATTATGTCCACATAATGAATATGATTTTGATTGCTGCATACATTTGAGAAGGCTAAGAGGTTGTACAAGCCAAATACATTTTATGGCAAGATACAGACATTTGACATATTTAAAACTAGTATACTAGATTAACCGTATGTTAGATAATCTATCATATTTAATACTTTTCACAATAAACCATGGGTTTTGTGCATCTAATGCTTAAAATAGCACAAAATGAACGCAACCACAACTTGTACCCTATTCGTGGAAAATGCCTTATAGTATTTCAATGAAAGAGTCTTTATGTGTGTGTGCAGGGGAATGAATGAATGAAATGTTTACAAAGTGTGTGTGTGTCGAGAGGAAAAAAGAGAGAGGATTTCATTTTATTGACTGGACGCGGTTAGGCCCCTGTATGGAGGGAAAAGGAAAGGAATTTCCCATGCGGTCTGCGGTGCTTTTAGGAAGCAAAAAGCTTTTAAAAAAAAGACCTCAGCGGAAACTGGGAGAGGTGGGGGGAAGTCAGAAACGTCAGGCCAGGAGTTGGTGTGAAATTATTCCTGCCCTGAGAATTACACACACACACACACACACACACACACACACCGGATAAGAAATTTCTTTATGTCTTTAGTCAGTATAGCTCACGGGTCCACTGGCATGATCGCAAGACTTCTTTCCGAGCGGCTCTTTTGTATCGAATGTCTTCATCTCGTATTCTTTCCGTCGACTTGTGCTCCATGTAACTCAAGACAACGCGACACAATTTGCTGAGGCATGCGCTAAAACCCAAGCTGTACAGTGAACAGATAGAAGAGAGGCCTAGTTTGAAATGGAGAGTAATGGGAGTTAGTAATGCTCTTATGAGATCATGTTCATTTCCATTTGTTTGTGTCTTTGTAGTTTCCATTTTGTGGGCCAAGGCGATCGTATTCCGTGAATGTGTCCCATTTAGGCGAACACTTGTGAAGTGCTCGGCCGGCGTCGCTTGCATTTCTAGATGCGAGCCTAAATGCCTGGGTTCAGCCACTAAGTAATCGTTACTAGTTAGTAATTGTATTTTTTAAATTTTAAAAATTAACTTTGTTAATTTTGAGCAACAATTAACAAGCTCACAATACATTGTGGTTACACTTTATTGTAAAGTTCCCTTGTTACAGTGTAATTATACAAATTAGCACTGAGTAATATTATAATAACAATTCATGCTTGCTATATAATTAGGGTTAGGGTTTGGGGTTACACTTAATTTTAAGGAGTCCTTGTTACAGTGTAATTATACTTGAAATGGAGAGTAATGGGAGTTAGTAATGCTCTTATGAGATCATGTTCATTTCCATTTGTTTGTGTCTTTGTAGTTTCCATTTTGTGGGCCAAGGCGATCGTATTCCGTGAATGTGTCCCATTTAGGCGAACACTTGTGAAGTGCTCGGCCGGCGTCGCTTGCATTTCTAGATGCGAGCCTAAATGCCTGGGTTCAGCCACTAAGTAATCGTTACTAGTTAGTAATTGTATTTTTTAAATTTAAAAAATTAACTTTGTTAATTTTGAGCAACTATGCAAATTAGCACTGAGTAATATTATAATAACAATTCGTGCTTGCTATATAATTAGGGTTAGGGTTTGGGGTTACACTTAATTTTAAGGAGTCCTTGTTACAGTGTAATTATACATTTAAGTATTGAGTAATATTAACAACATAGAGTTAGGTTTAGGATTAGGGTTTTTGTTTAGGGTTATTGCATGTAATTATGCATAATTTTGTGCTCATTCTATAGTAAGTACATGTAACGTGTAACAAAGACACCTTAAAATAAGGCGTTACCGGCATTTCTAATTTTCCTTTTGATTTGTGTTAGATAGTTTTCTCACAAATGATGTTGAGGGCAACACTGTACCATTTTTATGATTATTTGCCACTCTAGATCAATAGTACAAAAAACTTTTAGTAACTTCTTTGTGTCATTAAAGCTGACTCAATTGAGATTGAGCTATATATCAATGCAGCAGCAATTGTTCTTTTTTTATGTAATGGTAAAAAAAATTATTGGTAAACTGAAAAAAGTAATACTAATGCATTGTTATTTTGTCTTTAAGTCTTATTTTAGGGTTCATATTAAATGTGTGACTCTATGGAAAAAGTTCTTTCTTTGTTTTTGTTTTTTTAGCTATGCCCTTCTGTAAAATATTTAATTAGCAGTATATTACTCTTAAATTGGTTAGAGGGAGGGGATGAAATAAAAAAATAAAAAGTCCATCCTGCCACTTACATCTCAATCTCATCCTTTATTAGGCCCAGCCAATCAGTGAGGATCTGGTGAGGAAGATCTTGGGTAATAAGGCTACATTCAGCCCAATTGTTACTTTGGAGCCATTACACACACACACACACACACACACACACACACCGGATAAGAAATTTCTTTATGTCTTTAGTCAGTATAGCTCACGGGTCCACTGGCATGATCGCAAGACTTCTTTCCGAGCGGCTCTTTTGTATCGAATGTCTTCATCTCGTATTCTTTCCGTCGACTTGTGCTCCATGTAACTCAAGACAACGCGACACAATTTGCTGAGGCATGCGCTAAAACCCAAGCTGTACAGTGAACAGATAGAAGAGAGGCCTAGTTTGAAATGGAGAGTAATGGGAGTTAGTAATGCTCTTATGAGATCATGTTCATTTCCATTTGTTTGTGTCTTTGTAGTTTCCATTTTGTGGGCCAAGGCGATCGTATTCCGTGAATGTGTCCCATTTAGGCGAACACTTGTGAAGTGCTCGGCCGGCGTCGCTTGCATTTCTAGATGCGAGCCTAAATGCCTGGGTTCAGCCACTAAGTAATCGTTACTAGTTAGTAATTGTATTTTTTAAATTTAAAAAATTAACTTTGTTAATTTTGAGCAACTATGCAAATTAGCACTGAGTAATATTATAATAACAATTCATGCTTGCTATATAATTAGGGTTAGGGTTTGGGGTTACACTTAATTTTAAGGAGTCCTTGTTACAGTGTAATTATACATTTAAGTACTGAGTAATATTAACAACATAGAGTTAGGTTTAGGATTAGGGTTTGGTTTAGGGTTATTGCATGTAATTATGCATAATTTTGTGCTAATACTAATTACATGAAACATGTAACAAGGACACCTTAAAATATACTGTTACCGGGTTTGGTTTAGGCTTAGGTTCTTGTAATTATGCATAAGTTACTGTTATTACTATAGTAAGTACATGATGTGTAAGATGTGTAACAAGGACACAGTAAAATAAAGTGTTGCCTGTATTATTTATTGGTTCATTTTTTTTTATTTAAAATGTAAAAGATATATGTCATTCACACACATGTAGTATAGCTTATGAAGCAATTTAGCTCACTGGAGACTTTACAAAAAACTTTTAATTCATTAACATCATGAACTTGTAACAATAAACAATTTTACAGCATTTATTAATTAATTTATTAAGTTAATGTGAATTTGTATTAATTTGTTCATGATGTATTAACTGATATTATTTTGATATATTATTGTTAAATATGTATTATTAAGCCTATACACTACCATTCAAACATTTGTGTCAGTATAAGACTGTAAAAAATATTTATTTATTTAAATAATTTTGAAACATTGCTGAACTTTCTGTTCCAAATCAGCATATTAGAAAGATTACTGAAAGATCATGTGACACTGGAAAGTGGAGTAATGATGCTGAAAATTCAGCTCTAACCTCACAGGAATAAATACATTTTTAAAAAATTTATTTGTAATTATTAAAAAAAAAACATTTCACATTATTGCCATTTTTAGTATATATTTAATTAAATAAATGTAGCTTTGATGTGACTTTAAAAAACATTAAGATTACTAACTGATCTTACTTCTGAATGTTGGTGAGTGTAAAAATGTACATTAACCAAAACTCTAAAAATTGTTCATTGTTAGTTCAGGATATCTAATATAACCTAATAACCTTGTTTCAATTACATGGTTGTTGACATGACCAGTTTAATATTGCTCACTCTATGTCAGTAAACCCTATATTACAATTTCTACAGCGGCACTGGTAACAAAACTTGATTTTTTCAATTTTTCATGCACTTTCAAAAATGTATTATAATTAAAACAAAATTTTTTTTTAATAAAATCATAAGACAATTGTGTTCTTTTCAAGAGTGAATGAAGAAAATGAGTTGCTGGTGCTACTGTATCTGTTTGGGCAGCCAGAGGTAGTATTTAGGAAACCTGCTTGAACACAATCATTATTTATGCATACCCATGAGTCGAAATTACACACTTCGCCTTTAACTAGTGCAACTGAACTGGAAGTGTAAAGTTGCCAGCACGTGTGGTCCCTATGCGTGTGTTGGCTTGTTTTGGTTTACACTTGTAAATATATCCGTGTCCAAACCATTGAAAGTAATATTCCCAAATCACAGTACCTCCCAGCACGAATACAGTTATGAGGTCATAATCCGTTACCCTGAGTGACACGGATAGCAACATGTTTGATTTACAGCCTCCTGAAAGCTCTGAACTTCTCATTTAGTCTTCCATTGACAGATTTGGGGTGAGGGAATACATCTGATACGCCTGTAAACACAATTGCCATTAAGTCAGTCTTGATAGACAGACGTTGACCTTTGCTGAAACCGCAGGGCAAGAGGGCTTCGAATATTTCATTGTTCATTTAATGGTCCTATGGGTTTAATGATGGGGTTGAGCCTCTAAGGGAGGTAATGAGACCCCCGGCATGCACATACAGAGCTCTTTATCTATGGGCCAAGTGGTTTTTGCCTATTTTTACTATATGGGGTGAAACATGATCTGTACCTGAGAAAAGAAGCTAAAGAGGTCTGGACAGCTGCAAAGATGCATCTCATGGAAGAAAGTGAGAGTTAACAAGTGAGAAATTAGCAGTTGGTACTTTGCTTAAAGGTGTGTCACGTAAAGAACGTACCGGGTGTGTGTTTATTTATGTGCTTGTTGCGTATTTTCCCATGTGTATTGACATCTTTCCATAAGCCTGTCCCAACAGCACATGCTTAAATTATATACCAGAGATACACACCCTGTTGAAAAGACCCACTTAGATCAGCATTTCCACGCCGACCCAAGCTGGTTTACGCCAGTTAGTTCTGGTCTGGTGCTGGTCTTGCTAGAAAAGCAGCAGAACCACGTTGTTTTTTAATGTTCTTGAAATAAAACTCCTTTATTAGATAAAAAATACAGTAAATAAGTAATATTGTAAAATATTATGTATGTATGTATGTATGTATGTGTGTGTGTGTGTGTGTATGTATGTATATATATAATTATTTTATTACATTTTAAAATGTAATTTATTTCTGTGATGCAAAGTTACATTTTCTGCAACCATTTCTCAAGTCTTCATTGTCGCATAATTGTTCAGAAATGTTTCTAATATGCTGATTTGGTGCCCAAGAAATCATTCTTATGTATATGTGTGTGTGTGTGTGTGTGTATATATATATATATATATATATATATTTATATGAAATTAATTTTTATTATTAATACTATGTGTTTGTTTGTGTGTGTGTAAAATAAAAAATAAAAAATTATGTATATAAATATGTATATAACTTTAAAAATATTAAAGTGACACAGATCTGGATTAAAATGAGGGTGATTAAATGCTATGTTAACATATATATACACTGAGACCTATAACGGTAACTTTAACTTTAAAAACTGTAAATGTTGCTTACAGTACGGAAAAGTATATAACCTCATCAATCCTTCCTTGTTTTGTATTTATATTGAGTTGCTATGGCAGCATAAATGGCATGTCATTGGAAGCAGTGGCAGTGGATCTGATGTATTGAGATGAATGGTGTGTGAGAGGGGAAGGTGATGTGTCTCCAGGTCATGTGGGGGACAACCCAGGAGAGATGTCACACGGTCGGCAGTGACGCTTTCTCCCTCTGTCCTGAACAATACACGGAACCAGCTGCTGCTGTGAGAGTCACTACAACACCAAGGACCCAACTGAGAACCTGTTTACCCATGTATCGTCCAGCCGTGCCCAGGCCGGACATACACACACACGGTTCCGTCACTAGTTTATCAAGCATCCTCTTCAGTATTTGCAGCCTGTCTACCGCTGTCATTGTCAACACAACTTCTCACCTCCCCTTTGTCTACAGTAAGAACAAAGCCATCAGAACGCTTTTTGAAGGTCTGAACAAAGAGATCTGACTTACATTTCTTTGTTGTTGTTGGTTTTTGTGGTTGCACGCCCGCAGCCTGTGCACTAACCGCCTAGTTCACACTGTGCACAAATATGACAAGTGCTACCAAAAATCAGCTTTTACCATAAGGTACCGTAAGACACCTGGTCCTCAGTCTTCTTTTAGAAATCTATTTAAATATGATGCATCATCAGTACAACTACTTGAACTGAAAACTCAAATTGAACATAATTGAATTGAATGCTTTCACCAGGTTGTACATATAGAGATGCACAGAAGTGCATTTTTGACTCCTCAGTAAAAAGAGAAGCCAATTAGAGAAGATTGATTCTTGTGGTATGATGTTTTAATTAGTTGCAGCTGTACTCTTTAGTACGGTATGGGTTTTGTACACAGTATAAGGTGTTCATGAAGTCCTTGGGCTGAGTTAATGTGTTAAAAGGTCACTTGTGGTGAATGATGATGCAGTTGTCAGAAATACTGGAAACCTGGAAATTAAATTAAAGGGGTCCTATTATGCTTTTTCACCTTTTCAACTTTAGTTAGTCCAATCACAGCCCACACTGGCCCAGCTAACCAATCACAGCCCACACTGGCCCAGCTAACCAATCACAGCCCACACTGGCCCAGCTAACCAATCTCAGTACTTTTCGTATTTCAGAAGGCGGGCTTTCATTTGATACAGTAACTATTCGAGCCGTTCATGCCAGACTGGGGAGAGAGGTGCTGTAATAATGTAAAATATGTGAAAAATAATGTGTTTTTCGAACAACCTATAATGAGAGCCTGTTCTAGTACCCCAAAAAAAATAAAATCTAGACTTTGTAAAAGAGCATAATAGGACCCCTTTAAATTAAAAATTAAATTAAATATTTATTCCTTTTTTTTTATTTAGCTCTTCAAAATACTTATAAAAAAGTCCTTTTTGTTGTATTTCTGACTTCAGCCACACAAATCCTGTCTAAAACACGACAATCCAAAAACAAATCAGTGTCAACAAGCTCAAATGTGCAAACCGATTCACAAGTAGAGAGCATTTTCGACTGGCCGTCTCCGAGACACTAAAGTTGCTTAGAGTCACTTAATACTGCAAGATGTGTAAATAAGTTTATAAAAAATTCTTAGTAAGAACCCCTGTGAATATTTTCCACACTGATGCACTGTGAGGAATCTGGCAGCTGTTTTGAGAGACTTTCATAGTCAGCTGTAAGCGGCTGTTTGTTCTTATGACAGCTGTCATATCAGTATTTATACTCAATTGTACTGTACTGTGGTTTATTTTTTTGCTAACTGTATTTAATCAAATAAATTACATTATATGCTAATTAATTAATTGTATTAAATATTACAGAAATTAAATATAATTGCAAATATAAGTATATCATGCTGTCTTTGCTGTCAGTGCATATTTTTTATTTTATTTTTTTTAATTGGGGGGGGGGTTTGGGGGGTATTTATTAATTTGTTGCATTTGAAGTCACATCTATTGTGTTTTGTTATTAAAAATGATTTACATATTATTTTTATCTATTTAATTATAATAAATAAACTCATTAAATTGACAGCCCTACTTAAAAACAAACTACAAAGTAAAAAAAAAAAACCATCATGTGGTTTCCCTGAGAAATGTGCTTTGTGATACTGTGCAAGGTAAAGGCTTTTTCACTACAGGAAACCGATTGGAGGGAATCGAGAAACGTGTACACAAACACACTCCCTCTCTCTCTGTTTCCTGAAGGTAGGATGTGGCCCTTTATATTTAGATCACAGCTGTTCATTGTAATAAAAATATTCAAGGCCCCCTGTGGCCAATGAGAGGTGAGACAGACCGTACAATTTCTTCAGAAGTCTTTAAAGCTAATATTGTACTGGGTGTGATATTGATGTGATTCATCCGTTAATATGCTGTATTAGTGGTCTTATAGGAACCATTAATAATTAGTTGCTCATTACTGAGTCAGGTCAATCTAGCATAAGAGATTGGTTTCAGGGAAAACAGTCGAATACATAGTTTTAAAGTCATTATTTGATCTGAATCGGCAAAAGTCTAGATTAGTAAACCTGTTTTTACAATGAATTTGCACTAACAATGGTATTCAAAAACATCAGTGTATTTCATCTGCAATCTACTGGCATCTGTTAATTATCTAAACAGTAAGGCCAACTGAAAGAGTAGGAAGTTTATGGACATGCGGACATGTGTCTTTGCTTTCACGAGGGTCAATAGTGTCTGTCCCACCATGGGATTTCCCATTATAGTGTTTCTGTGTGTGTAAGAGGAAAACACCATGTTGACCTTAGCTAAGTGTGTGTCAGTTCAGACATCTGCTCGCTGCAATGTTGGACAGCTGTTAGGAGAGAGAGGGAGAGTATTGGATCGTGTGTGGGTTTGAAAGGGACAATAACTGTTTGAGAGCTGCATGCTGTTTTTAAACGCGTTGTGTCCCGTTTTCAATGCGGTTCCGAGTTTCCATGCTGGCCAGATAGGGAAGTATTTTAACCAGCTGAGCGGGAAAGAGGAGACAGCTGGGGTGAAATCTGAAACGGCATCAGACGAGCCTTTAAAAATAAAACTTTCATCCCTTTAGAAGAGCTGTTTTTATCATGTAAAGGTCATTCAGGGGGAAAGTCTGGTTTTCCTTTAATTGTCTTAATAATACCCCTTTTCCATAGTGGTGAAAATACTCCGTGACCTGACTGCTGTTATCTCTCATATTCCATGTAAAATTATTATAAGGGCTTTAAATCTTCAGAGATTTGACACTGTTTCACATTATTATGAAAAATAATGTTCTAAACCTAATTCTTTATTCTGTGACAAACACATTTTGAATATTTTTTTATTAATGATTTTTAAGAATATTTTGGAGAATCTTTATATTGTTCTTTACATTGTTTATTGTGTCTAAAGGTGGTAAGCTGCAAAGTCACCATAAATGAATGAATGAATGAATGAATGAATGAATGAGTGAGTGAATGAATGAATGCGTAAAAATAAAAATAAAAAAGCACCATAATAGTGTTCCATATGATTTCTGTCCTTTTTTCCAGTGTAGCTTTTTCAGTGTAGAGTTGATACAATTCAAAAAATCAGATTGAATAATCATTCATTAATCAATCTAACCTTGAGTGTACTAGTTTTGTGATTCCAGTGCTTTATTTATTTTATTTCATTTTATAAAATATTTTTATCTTAAAATATTTTGAGATAAAATATTTTTAAGATAATCTATTTAACATTTTTATTTATTTATTTATGTGTGTGTGTGTGTT
The DNA here is from genome assembly GCF_001515625.1 of Sinocyclocheilus rhinocerous. Classification (NCBI taxonomy): domain Eukaryota; kingdom Metazoa; phylum Chordata; class Actinopteri; order Cypriniformes; family Cyprinidae; genus Sinocyclocheilus; species Sinocyclocheilus rhinocerous. The sequence continues at coordinate 675,173 of NW_015642053.1, read as the reverse complement.
TGTTTGTTTGTTTGTTCATTCATTCCTATAGCCATGGGACTGTTATTGTGTGAGGAACACCTGCATAAAAATGAATGAATGATTGATTGATTGATTGATTGATTGATTGATTGATTGATTTTTCATTTGTCGTTCAATTGTTTGCCCATTCATTAATTAATTAATTCATTCATTCATTCATTCATTATTCCTAACAACCATGGCACTGTTATTGTGTGGAGAATGCATACAGATTATTTATTTCTTTGTATTGGAAGTACATATTTTTATTAATTGAAATTCATAATCACATTTTTTTAATGTTTCACTTAACTCAAAACCCACAAAATAAACTTTCAAGGGTTAATACTGGCATTCCAGGAATTATATCTGAAAGTGAAAGTTATAAAGCAAACTGACGTCTCCAAATTGTCGTCTTGTTTTCCCACATGGTATTCGTGTTCTGCAAAAACTCCCTGCTCTTAACCAGATGACATCTGTCTTCTTATGTTCTTGATTACTGTGGATATGCTCTTTTCAATGTCCAGAAACCTCAGAGGACCTATTTGGGTATAGTGAAGAGGAGTGTCTTTGTCTTTCACATTAAAGAGTTTCCGTCCAGTGAAGTTCTCCAAACCAAGTGTCCAAAGAGAGCATTGTTTCATAATTACGGCTAGAATCACCCTGAAAAAAGATCAGTCTGGAAGAAAGGGTTGAATGACAGTCTGAAGCAGGTCCTTAGGTTCCTTTGGGAGTATCAAACCTTTGTTCTGGGACCAATTAGCTTTGAAAAACTCCCCAAGTGGCTGAAATCTGATTCTTGCTAAAGACGCTCTATCAGCCAACAAGTAACCATCAGTTCTGGTCAACTACTGGTCAAGCTGAACTCTGCACGTAGATGGGACAATGAAGGAGGTTAGCATCTGTTATTTATCACTGTTTGTACAATAACCTTGCTGTTGTACCAGTAAAGATATAATTAGGATACAGACTGAAAATTCAAGGACACATGTTTTCACAGACCTGTTTTAGAATATCTTTGCTCAGCAAATAGGCCTTGAATACAATTGCTGTGTGGTACACTTGACCTGTTAGAAAGCCTGTTCTCATTTCCAAGGAGATCAAGTATATACAAGTAAATATAAAATGGAAAATTCACAGCATAAAAGCATAAAGTTCTAGAAAGACTAGAAGATGTGAACACAAAAGATTGCTGTTTGATTGATGACAGAAGTGACTTGTGGGGTTAGTGAGAGCCCTCAGTGACTCGGATAACATTGTTACAAATTAATATTTACATTTTTTTTATTATTCCTTTATTTAACCAGGAAATCATACTGAGATATTACTATCTCTTCTTCCAGTGAGACCTGGTCAAGACGGCATCACATAAAGTTTCATACAAAGAGAATCACAGAGAAAGTACCACGATTTACACAATCACAATTCATAAATAAAATCAGATCATGAAAAACAATTACAAGTATCCTTTAAAACATTATACAAATGACATTTAAAAGTACTCAATGTTGTATTTGTATCAAGATTAATTACATTTTGCAATTCATTCCAAGCCCAAGGAGCATAAAAGTAAAAAGCACACCAAAATTTGACAATACCCTTGGGACTATTAACCGAATACAATAGCCCGATCTAGTATGATGACTATTTATATGTAACATTAACAGATTCGAAATATAAGATGGTAATTTACCTAAAAAAGCCTTTACGATAAATAAGTACATATGTAACTTTCTCCTTTGATGTAAAGATAACCAATCTAAAGATTCATACAAAATACATTAATATAAATAGAAAATAACAAAGTGGCTAAAACAGATCCTTGAGGAACCCCAGTATTTACATGGAGAAAAGGTGAATTATAGTTTTCAACAGACACACATTGAGTGTGTTCTGAAAGATAGTTTTCAAACCATTTTAAAGCAGCTTCACTGAGACCTAAAGACCTAAGTCTCTGTAACATTAATTTGTGATCTACTGAATCAAAAGCTTTAGACAGATCAATAAATAGAGCGGCACAGGACTTTTTACTATCTAGAGAGGTTATAATATCATTTGAAACTAACGTAGCTGCTGTAATGGTGCTATGTCCCGTTCTGAACCCTGACTGATAATCCTGAAGAATATTATTAACTGACAAAAATTGTTTTAATTGATCGATTATCAGTGATTCAAAGACTTTTGCTAAAACCGGCAATCTAGAAATAGGGTGGTAGTTATTTGGATCTGCAGGATCTCCCCCCTTTAATAATGGGGTAACCATTGCTGATTTCCACATTTTTGGTATTACGTTGGAGGTGAGACTTAAATAAAATATAGAGGCTATAGGTTCTGCTACAAGATCAGCTGCCAATCGTAGAAAGTAAGGCTCAATTTGATCGATTCCTGGTGATTTTTTAGTATCTAAATTCTCTAGATCTTTATGGACCTGTGCAATAGTAACAGGCATAAAATTAAATGAATATGAAGTGCAGTTTTGAGAAAGCTCAACAGTTTCCTTAGATATATGGACACCCGAGTTAGTAGACTCGGAGGTTAAGCAGACTGATGTAAAATAATTATTAAGAATATCTGCAACAGCTTCTCTGCCCTTAACTTCAGTGTGATTAACATTTAAGTGATTTGGGAAATTAGATACCAGTTTAGGTACTGAAGTAGACTTGACTAATTTCCAAAAATTTACAGGATTATTTAGATTTTCACTGATCATAGTCAGATAATAATCACACTTTGCACTTTTGATTAATTTTGTGCACTTATTTCGTAATGCTCTATAAGAAATCCAATCTACAGAATTATTTGATTTCTTTGCCTTGGCCCATGCAGCATTCCTCTGTTTTAGAGAAGTAGAGACGGTGTCATTGAACCAAGGATTATCTTTACCACTTATCCTAAATCATTTAACTGGGGTACGCTTATCAAATATGGATAAGAATGTTGATCTGAAATAGTCCCAGGCCAATATTAACCCTATAATGCCTACTGTATCATGCATATATGCAAATTTAAGGCCTCTAAATAATCAAAATGATCAAAATTTTACTACACGCCTCCTGTTATCTGATTGATAGTTTATACTTTTTTTTTTTTTTAAATGACTTTTTGTATAATATCAAAAAATATTTACTGATTACTATAAAGTAAACATAAGAATAACTTTTTTTAAATGTTGTATTAAATAAAATCATTTAGATATTTAGATGAACGCTTGAATACAAGAAACTGTAATTACATATATTAATTTTTTTCCTCAAGTATGAGCTCCATATTCTCATATATCATACTATAGGAATAATTCATATTGCATAGCTGTAAAAGCCTGATGTATCAAATATGATATGCATGCAACTATATATCTATATTTATATATTATGGAATTTGTAAAACTATGGAAATTATGGTCATTTGCAATTCTGTAAATTTCCTTGCAGGCATTGTCATTATTAATTTGTCCTAAATTACTGTAAATGCAACCTCATTAAAACAAATTAACCCCTTAGATATTAATATTGGCAGTGATTTGGCATGAAAAGAATTCTGCTTTATAGCAAGTTTTATCAAAAACAATTAATCTGTTGTGATTTAAATAAAAAAACAGCATGTTGAAACTCATTTTCTGCTGTTTTTCTCGCAGACCCTTTGCACTGCCTCTGTCATGACTGCACGGAAGCTTACTGTCAGTTTATTTGAATGTCTCATTAACTTTCATTAGGTGGACACTCTAACAGCACGTTAGCAGTGCCATTGTCATGGAGACCGGTGTGAGAGCAGCTCTCAGCTCTTGTGTAGGCACACCGCTTAATGTGATGCTCTCCAGAACTATGCTGCTCTTGTTTTTCTTCCTTGTGGAGAGCGTAAGGAGATTGCTTACTAAGCTATGTGATTCCCTGTCAGACTTTCGTGGGACTGGAAAAGAAAATACAGCACAGTAGCAGACAGTGACTGCAAAGTAGACAAATAAAAACTCTACTGGCTTTCGCAGAAGTGAATGGCATTCTCGGAAACTGAGGAGTAAGAAAAGCGAATTTAGAATGAAAAGAATAGCAGCTGGCAAATTAGAATTAATGTTTGACGTTAGTGGTCAAGGGCTATTGTTTTAAATTGAGAGGTGGGAAAAATCTAAGACATCTTTTATATGCTTTTTTTTTATTTTAGTACGTCAGCAAAATATTTAAGTGAAAATGTAAATTGTAAATGTAATCATTTTAAAATTTAATAAGGTGAAAAACTGCAACAAATTGAATTGTTACATATTAGCATTTTTGTATTTTGTATCACAAATTTGCTTTTTTGATTAATGACTTAATGCAGAATTTAATAATGATTTAATAACGCAGAATTTCTTCATTTTATTTATTTTTATTTATTTATTTATTTATTTTCATAATGATAAAACCTTTCTGGTTATTTCCAGGTTTAAAAAACTCACATTTTCAGTGTCAGAGTCTCAGATTCTCAGATGTATATATTTTAGGGCTCGAACAGAAGGTTCTATGTAACTCATCCTATAGCAAGCTAATGTAAGTAAGCGTGTGTGAACATTTAATTTGGACTGAATGTGATGAAACTCTGTCTTCTCTCAATTTCCCTGTCACGTCAGCATTTGAATCCTACACCCTCCTAACACACACACACACACACACACACACACACTTGCTCATGTATTGCAGGGTCCCAGGAAGCTGTTCCACATGAAAGCACAAGTAGGGGACTCGATAGTGTATTTCAACCGAGAAAGACAGACACACACGCTAACGCAGGGAAGCTCCGTGTTCTTTGGCCTCTCCTGTTACCTGCCTGCTGATTAGATGTGGAAAACCAAGCTTTATAGCATCTCGAGCGCTGCTCTTATCTAATGGGATTCTCTATACACAGTCTGGGCCAATGAGGTTTACATTACATTTACAGATTACATTAACTGAGTGGGTGTGTGTTGGTCTGTTCTGCATGGAAAAGCTCTTTCATTTATCAACAGAGGCTTGTGTAAATAAGATGGATCTCATCGGAGTGTTTGCTAAGTTGGTGTATGTGTGTGTTTCAGTGCAATATGTTTTATCCCTATTTACTGTATTTTCTGGAGCCACTCAGTTTCAAAAGCACATTTTCATTCAGCGGTGTGATTGTCTCCATTGAAATAATATCCACTGCAGTCACACCGTGGTGTCGGGTATCAGTAAATTCAATCCATTTGCTGCACTTCTCAGAATGACCAGCAGTGCAACCATTTACTTAAGGGTTTTATTATCCTCATTTTCTAATGGTACTCAACAGGAAATTAATATAGCATACTGTGATATCAATTGATGGAAAATTCAAGTGAGCTGTTAATATCAGCAGAATTGCCTTGTCATTTGACAAATATGATACGATGCAGCTTATTCCAGTCCAGACTGGTCAATTACAATCTCACGTGTAACAGGGTCCAAAAGTCTGAAAACACATGGAATATCATCAAAGATTGTGATTGTGGAACAGGTTGAGACATATATATATATATATATATATATATATATATATACTTATA
>NW_015642053.1:668576-669639 GCF_001515625.1 Sinocyclocheilus rhinocerous | reverse complement strand
CAGTGGACTTTCAAAATTTTCTTTTTTTGAAAAAACATATATACAATATATATATATATACTTATATATATATATATATTCAAAAGTTTGTGATTTTTATGAATGAAGTCTCTTATGCTCAGCAAGGCTGCATTTATTTGATTACAATACGGTGAAATTGTGATATATTATTAGAGTTTAAAATAACTCTATTCTATTTTAATATATTTTAAAATTTTATTTATTTTGAATTTTCATGAACTGTTGTTCAAGTAACATTTCTCAGTTGAAAACAGCTCAAAAGAACAGCATTTATTTCAAAATAGAATCTTTTGTACATTTCAATGTACAATTTAATTATTTCAACTATCAATTTAATGCATCTTTTCTAAATTAGTGTTAATAAAAAGTGTTAATTTATTTTTTAAAATTCTAATACTTTTGTGTTTTTATGTATTATATAAAATTTTAAATATGCAAAAATAAAACAAAACCATTTACAATAGTGGTCTCAGATTTTTGGGCTACATTTTAAACTTGTCTGCTATTTGCATTACAATATATTTTTGAGGTACATGTGTGTTATGCTTGGTAATGTATTACATTTATATATATTTTAGTATATGAACAGCTGTCCATTTTCTGAAAAGCTTTAAAGCATGCTTTCCCTTGCATTTGTGTTTTTGTCTGCAAGTACACGTCATGCATGATAATCATGCTTTGCATTTGCTTTTTGTTTAAGTGACTTGCAAGTAAATGCAGCTATTTTTCCTCTGTTCAGCAGGCATCAAAAGTATACAGGTCAAATACTAGCATTCAGCCTGATGGTTATAATGACTCGGCTAAAAAGTGGCATTATGCATTATGTAAGCCATTAGAGCACTTTCACTGGCCCGCCTCTTTCTTGACTTTTCTTCACACTCTCTCTCTCTCTCTCTCTCTCTCTCTCTCTCTCTCTCTCCAGAGGGCTGGTTAGTGCAGTGTTTACCTGACCTCCCTTTAGACTGGTTGCTATGGCAGTGTGTGTGTGTGTGTGTGTGTGTGTGTGAGTGTGTGTGTGTGTGTGTGTGTGTGTGTGTGTGTG
>NW_015642053.1:655136-668536 GCF_001515625.1 Sinocyclocheilus rhinocerous | reverse complement strand
CAGGTGATGGTGAGAACAGCAGTGGAAGGGCAGGTGACGGGAGCAAACACTCACACCAAACCATTAGTGCTTAAAACCGCTTGACATGTCGCCATTAATCTACCTCAGGCCTGTAAAGTAGGGACACTTTACCAAAAGTGTACAAGATGCTCCTGTTCTCATCTGCCAGACATGAGTGTGTGTTTGCATGTGTGAATATGTCTGTGCAAGCTTTTTGCGTCAGAAAAGTTTTGTTTCATATAATCCAGCATTGTCAGTCAAGTTAAGCAAAGTCTGAGTGTGCGTCATTCTATTTGAATATGTTCTCTAATATATCAGCTTCATGTGTGACTGCTTATTGTTATTATGCTTACCTCACCTTGTTCTTACCCTCCCACTCCTCAGCCCTAATCGTGGCAGACTGTGTGTTGCCGTGGCACTGTCTATGCTATTATTGGATGGCTAATTGGTTGAAGAGTATGGAGGAGGCCTTGGTTCATTTGGTGCCGCTTTTGCACGGAGCCAATGACGACAAGTTCAGATGATGATTCACTGACATCTGAGAGGTGGTCCAGAGGGGGCCTGTGTCTCTCATTTACACCTACATAATGGCCTCATACACACAGCTGAAGAATAGAAAGAACATTTTTTAACTGAATGGCCTCTATCATGAGGTTCAAATGGTCAGCAAATGTGACAACATGAAATACATGAGATATTATTTGATATCTTGTGCTTAAGTGATATTAAATTGCATTTAACATTATTTTACATATTCAGAATAGGTAAAATTGATAATAAAACATAAACATTAAACAACATTATATTATATTATATTATATTATATTATATTATATTATATATTAATAATGATAATAATTTGAACATGATTAATGTTCAATACATTTGTAAAGTTTATCATAAATAATACTAATAATAACATTTTGAATTGTCTTCATGATATATACAGTATATATAATATATAGTTTTACACATACACACATATCATTAGATAATTACTGTCAGCGTGCATGCTATATTTTTCCTAAATTATGAAAATTTCCACAAACAATTTAAATATTGAGTGTAAGACTTTTAAAATGAAAAAAGTGACTTGTAATAAATATAGATCATATAAAATTGTGGATATAACGAATTATATTATATTATATTATATTATATTACATTACATTACATTACATTACATTATATTATATTATATTATATTACATTATATTATATTATATTATATTAATGTTTCAATATTGAGTGTAAGACATTTAGAATGATAAACTAGAATAAAAAAGTGATTTGTATTAAATATAGATCAAAAATGTGAATGAAAAGTAATGCTATAATTTTTTATATGCATATATAATTGTATTCAGGTAAAAATATTGCACTTGATAACCATATACAATTTTATTTAGGTAAAAATGTTGCAGTTGTTCAGTAAAATATTAGATAATTAGTGTGCAGATATATTTTTCCTAAATTATGAAAATAAATTCAATATTGAGTGAAAGACTTCCAGAATAGAATGGGTATGAAAAGGTGGCCTGTAATATATATATAGATCATATCAAAGAGGTGAATAAAACATGCGCAGGCCTGTTCTCATGCTCGTATGTAATTACAAACCTCAGGCTTTACTCAGGGCTTATCAGATATTTAAAGATGACCTATTCTTTTATTCATGTATTTATTATCCACATGCCTCTGTCACCTCTTCATACAGCACCCCCAAACCTTTTAATCATTCTCTATTATTCGTTCTGTATTCTAGATCTGTGTATCTGCCTCTAGCGTCTTTCTCTTTGTGTCTTTCTGTAACTGAACATCAGTAGATTTATCTCCCTCTGTGTCTCTTTAACCAGTATCACCTTTCTCGCTTTCTCTGCCTCTCTCCGGTGGTTAAGTCAGTCTCTAAGGAACTCCAAATTAGCTGGCAGAACAGTTGTTGGTGCTCCGATACGATCAGTGTATTTTCCACAGTCACAGAGATGTGCACAAGTGGGAGTGATTCAGTTTGAACATGAATACATACGTGTCAAGTTTATCATTCAAGTTTCTCGGTGGAAACTTTGTTGCTATGGCGCAAGCAAGCGCCATCTCATTGAAATGCAAATTGTTGACATTTTAGTAAATGCTCATCTGACACTGGAGCGCTTTGAATAGGTTCTGTTATGCGAACAATGAAAGAAATTTCACAGATATTAATTTATTTAATTCAGGACCCCGAGCAACACCCACAGTAGTTTGTGTTGGCAGCTGTCATATAAAGTATGTCTGTTGCAGACCGGCAGTGTCTGAGCTGGATGATATACCCAGGAAACCGCTGAGATGGCCACACAAAAGGTGTGATCGGAGATGTTTGCCAAACTCCTGGCACATTGAACTTACTCTCCAAAACAATCCCATCCTCGCTACAGCTGTTGTTTTCTCTCCACGCCTCATCCTTCCCATATCGTGTCTTTGCACCGAGCTCCTGTTACCCCACTGAACCAGATTTAACATGATCACTTTTCACACAACATATTGACATTGGCTGCCATACTCTCAATGTCGCCAGTTTGTACAAATTAACAGTATTTTTTAAATTATTTAATTATTTAAAAAAAAAATTTTTTTTTTGCTGGAATGTCTGGCTGGTCAGACTGATTTTGAAGTATTTATATTTATGTATGATAAGAGATATGTATGATAATATGATAATAATAATTATTATTATTATAAAAAATTATTCCACAGCTTTTATTTATTTTATTTTTATTTTTTTGTTATTTTCATTCCTATTTATTTATTTATTTTTAATTATTTATTTATTTTGGTTTAAAAAACAAACAAACTAAAAAACAAATATAAATTTTTGTTGAAATTAATATGATGCAGTTCATTTAATAATGTATTTAACATTAGCCTTCGGCCCAAGATGCTAGGTTAAATACCCACAACTCTACATAGGACAAGCAGTTTAATAAAAAATTTAATTTAATTTAATTTAATTTAATTTAATTTAATTTAATTTAATTTAATTTAATTAAAAAAAAATTTTTTAATTTAATTTAACAATTCCATTTAAACATAATTTTAATAAATTATGAACAATACCATAAAAATCAATATTTTTATATTATTGTATTTAATATTATATAATAAGTGTAAGATTTATATAAACTTGGAATTGAATAAAAAAAATAAAACAAAAAAAGAAAGACAGAAAGAAAGAAAGAAAGAAAGATTGTACATGTTACACAGCTTTTGAAAAATTCAGAAGAAACATGCACATTTTTTCCTGCTATTTTTCATGCATTTCATGCTTTTCTGTAAACTTGTGCATGTAAACAATCAGTGTGCATGGGTCTTTTCTGCTGATTAAAGATATTATGACAACTATGGTAATTTGTATGCAAATTTTAGTAATCCATTGAGGTTTATTGCAGTCATAGCTGCAGATATTCCTCTTTAGAGTAGCACTCGAAGTATCAGTGCAACTGTGTTATTTTTACACTAGCGACTGACCTCTGTCATCAATGACATAACTACATAAGCTGATAGTATATTATATTTGGTTTGCCATATACAGTGCTGCTTGAAAGTTTGTGAACCCTTTACAATTTTCTATATTTCTGCATAAATATGACCCAATTCATCATAAGATTTTCACACAAGTCCAGAAAGTAGACATAGAGAACCCAATCAAACAAATGAGACAAAGCCCCAGAAGCGGTCGACCAACAAAGATCACTCCAAAAGCAAGACTTGTAATAGTCTGCGAGGTTGCAAAAGAACCCAGGGTAACTTCTAAGCAACTGAAGGCCTTTCTCACATTGGCTAATGTTAATGTTCATGAGTCCACCATCAGGAGAACACTGAGCAACCATGGTGTGCATGGTAGAGTTGCAAGGAGAAAGTCACTGATGTCCAAAAAGAAAATCACTGCCCGCCTGCAGCTTGCTAAATATCATGTGGACAAGCCAGAGGACTATTGGAGAAATGTAAACTAATACAAGATGTTGTGCAGGACTGATCAGCAGTTACAAGAAACTTTACCTGCAGTTACTGCTGCAAAATTGGGTCACATCAGATACTGAAAGCAAAGATTCACATACTTTTGCACCGCACAGATATGTAACAATAGATAATTTTTCTCAATATATAAATGACAAAGAAAATATTTTGTCTCATTTGTCTGATCGGGTTCTCTATGTCTACTTTCAGGACAGGAGAAAATCTGATGTTTTGGGTCATATTTATGCAAAAATATAGAAAATTCTAAAGGGTTCACAAACTTTCAAGCAGCACTGTATATACGTTGGTTGGGAGAGGTTTATTAACTTCTAAAGTAGGCAGTCTCCCAGCAGCCTGACCTACGTGTTGTTTACTGTCATTGAGGATCAGTCCGTCAGCTTTGCATTAAGCTCGAGATGGCCAGCATTGGAAGGGCAAGTTCATTGCTCGAAATCCTTCCAGAATGGCTTCACGCATAGATCGAGAAACCTGCATGTCCTTGACATTATCCAAGCTCAGGTTTTAGTACTGACTGGCACCTGTTCTGGCCTAAGCGACTGTTGTCACCGTTGATAAAAGTATCAAATGCATTGTGGGCAATCCGGTTTGATATCAAAGCCAGAGAGAGAGGAAGAGAGAGACCAAGAGAGAAGGTTGAAGAGAGAGTGTGTGGGCCTCCAAAATGACAGTGTGTGCTGAGAGATGCCCAGAATCCTGCGGATGTCAAATGGAACTCGGCTCAGACTCTGCCAACGCATGTGAGAAAGAAGTGATAAATTCTCACACTGACTGACACATACACACCTATAATTATAAACAGACATGCATTCACAACTGGGCAGCCCTAGACAAACAACCCAGTATACAGCCGATACAATCGCATAGAAACTCACACATGCTAATTTGCTATGTATGTGGTTAGCTGGGGGTCAGTGTTAAATGCAGGTCAGTTTAATGGCAGGGTTTTCCAAAATGCTGCTCATTTACTGTAAGGGTATACTTTGGGAACGGCTTCTCCTCCTCATAAATAAAAAACTTGTCAGCAAACTGACAGGAATAACCCATGCAAAAATACTACATGTATTGCCTTGAGTAAAGCAGCAAGGTAAAGCAATAAGAATGGTCATGCATTAGAATCTTTTAGAAATCTCATTTTTAAATGCATATGTAAAGTTCTTGGAAATGAAGTCTGGTGTTCCTGCAAGTTCAGTGGTTCCTGAGAAATTCCTATGTATGAGTTCAGAAATCGTAATTATGACATGATGTGCATTCAAGTAATTTTGGTTGGAATAAAATGGACTTGCTGGACAATTTAATATTTCTCTGAATCTTTTTCACTTACTGAATAAAACTTTTTTTTTTTTTTTGCACTAATGCAACATAATGAAGAGGAAAGCATTTGCATCAGTAGTTAAGAGTTAAGTGTTTCTCCTCATAAACCAAATAAATTATTATTATTATTTATTTTTTTAACTGTTATTATTTTATTTTTATTTTTTGGCAAGTTCAATTACAATTCTTAATCAACAGTGCACAAAAAATATGCAAACTAACCATTTATATTTGTTATCAATACTAATTTATTTTACGACATTTTTAATTATTTTAAATGTTTGGCTTTTGGTTAGTAATATGCATTGCTAAGAACTTCATTTGGACAAATTTAAAGGCGATTTTCTCAATATTTTGATTTTTTTGCACCCTCAGATTACAGATTTTCAAATAGTTGTGTCTCGGCCAAATATTATCCTATCCTAACAAACCATATATCAATGGAAAGCTTATTTATTCAGCTTTCAGATTATGTATAAATCTCAATTTAAAAAAATTGACACTTATGACTGGTTTTGTGGTCCAGGGTCATATATATAAGTATATATATATATATATATATATATAGGCTAAAAAAATTATTCTAATTTGCATACTTTTTTTTTCTTTTGTCAAGAATTCATAGGCCTATACATGATATTCTAATACAGTGCAGATGATTTGCAGTGATATGGTGCCATATAAAATGACATGCTATGACATGTTTGCACCTCCAAATTAAATTCACAGGTTTATTTAGATGTGTAGTCAACATTTGTTTTATAAGTCAGGTCCTGTTGCATCACTTGGGCAGGATGAATACCAGTCCCTCATTGCTGATGAATCTGTTTTCACTTTAAACATTTAGTCTGCGAGCAGTGAGCCATGTAAAAGAAAAGAACAACTCTAGCGCATGAGCCTGAGCTGATAGCTGCCGTACATCTTTTTCAGATCTGTCCCAAAGATTGGATTAATTTGTAAGAGGTGCTTTATTTAGCTTTTGTCTGGTTTTTAATCACACAATCTAATCTGAGTCACAATGAGAGAATTTCTAGCGGATGCAAATCACAAAAACGGTACAAAAATTTTATTTTTTTCTTTTCTTTGAGAAAAAAAATCAAGTCATACGATCCAAAGCTAATCAACACTGGTTTGAAAATAACTGGCTGCTACCTGTGCAACCAAACTGTTGCAATAAACACATCCTCATTTTATATTTTGATCAAAAGCATGCCAGGCTCCTGCAGACAGAATAAGCTCTTCCTATTGTTCATGAAATTCCTGACCCTTCATGACCCCTCTTGTTTGACGTGATCCACCCACACTGTTGGCTCTGTGATCCCAGCTGTCAGGGGTCTGGCCACCGGTTTACACACCATAGACACAGCACAGACTAGGTGCCAATTATTGCTTCAAAGAGAGAGACTGAAGTGTGTTTTACTATCTTTATTAGTTTACTTTATTAGATAAACTAAAGATACCGTATGAAAGTAATTAAAGACAATTTACCTAAAAGTATGTAATTATTTGCATGCCCACAAAAGTCTTTGCAAACCTGTATGACTTGTATGAAAAAGGTAGTATTTAGTTAGCGTTCTTCTAAATAGCTTTTTTATGTTCCACAGGGAAAAAAATGTCATATACAGGTTTGAATCGACATGAGGGTGAGTATATGTTTTCATTTTGGGGTGAACTATCCCTTTCAATTTTAACATTTGCCCAACATTTGTCCTATAAGCACTGGAGAATAAGTATTTTTAAAAGTATTTCTTTCCATGTGAATAATTCTGTTTTTGCTTAAAATTTGCAATTAGCAAATTAGCATTATTTACCTAGTTCAGAGAGAACAACGAAAGGGTTTTGTAACCATCTTTATTAGTTTACTCTGTTATGAATGACTTGGAAAAAAAAAAAAAAAAAGCATGATTTTGTCCGCATAATGAAAGTGATTGTTCTTCTAAACCTTCTAAATATGTTTCAGAAAAGAAAAAAAGTCATAAAGGTTTGGAACATGATGACAGAATTTTAATTTTAGGGTGAACTATCCCTTTAAATTGTAACATTCGTCAAGCACTCAGCACTGGAGAGAATTTCTTAAAGAATATATTTAGATTTTCTGCACTTATGGTAATTAAAGGCATAGTTTAAAAAAATACATGTCCTCAAAAGTCTTTGCAGTATGATTTTCAGTTTTTCACATATAATTTGTTTGTGCTTAAAATTTGCAGTGCAGGTACCAAATTAGCATTCATTTCTTGCTTCAAAGAGAAACATTGAAGGCTACTGAATTTTTAATTCATTTGTTTTAGCAAATTAGCATTAATTAGATGTGCTGATGTGACAACTCAGCAATCTGCTGTAATCACAGCCATTACTAACCTCAGGAAAAGCCCAGTTGGCATGAACACTATGTGACACGGTCAGAGATAAGTCTAGAGATCTCACATACTTACTGCAGACGAGGAGGAGATGGAGCGCAACAGGTTGGTGGCTGAAATTTCTGTCATTCGCCCCACATCCATCCATACATCAGTGTCGGCAACGTGTGTGATGTGAGGAACAAATCACTGTTCTGACACGGCTATTTTAAGTCAGACCACACTTAATGCTGTGTAATGCTACCTTGGTAGGAAGAGCGCACTCAGACATAAAATGTTGCATAACCCTATTTATGAGTACAACAGGTGGTTTTCCTAATCCTCTGTTTCCAAGGACCGAATAAGTACCTTGTATTTATGTGTCTGCAGTGTGTTAATAAATGCGCAAGATGAGCTTTTTCCCAAAAGTGATGTTCTTTTGATGCTTTTGATTTTTCCCCTTGGCAACAAGGCCTTCGAAAACATGTTGATAAATGTTGTGTCCTTGCAAACACTCATACATAATCTAATAACTGCTCATGCATTTGTACAGTCATGCAGAAGTGCATGTTGGGAATTGAGCTACATATGACACATTTTAAACGTGTTGCTTAGTCACTAAGGCAAATGTGCTTCCTATTGATTTTATAACGTGAGTTTGCTACATTACTGTGGTTGTTATTTTTTGATATGCGGCATTACTGTATTTTTTTACGTTACGGCTATAATAAGAAACAAACTTGAAGAAAGGAGAGAAATTCAGTTAGCAACATGTAATCTCACTAGTGGAGTAGGAAGGGGGTTGTGTCATGTTCTAAAATAAGACTGGAGGGTGGCCGGATTCAATTAGCATGAGCTCGATAATGATGATGATGATGGCTCTTCCTGGTTGCCTGGCGTTAGATGGGGCTGTGCACATAGAAGGAGATGGAGCTGTAGAACATCACATGCTTTGTCATTCTGAGTGACTCTGCGGTTCGAAAAACACAAGTATTTGACCATGGGACCAAATGGTCATGACAAAAAAATTATTTCCCTTTTCCTGAAGTACGTCTAGCATTACTAGATCAGGATGAGGACAGAGACATGACAACAGTGTTTATTCTGATGTTTTGGAGATGATGTCAAACAGTTATTGTTGCTCTGGTTGAACCAAAGCGTAAATATTTGAGCTGAATGAATCTGAACTGAAACAGACACACTTCTAGGAAAAATCGTGAAGGAACCCTTACAAAACTTAATCATGGTTTTAATTCAAATAAAACAAAAAAAAATCATGGTTATATGGTAACCACATACTATACGGTAACCACAAATTAACCATGGTTTTTCTATGCTAACCATAGTTGAACCATGGTATTTGTAGTAAAACTGTGGTTATACAAATGGTAATCGATACACCAAAAAACCATGGTTACTATACTTTTACTACAATAAACCAGGGTATTTTTTGTAAGGGAAAGGCCCTAAACATACTTTACAGGACATACTTAACAAATATTCATACATTTATGCATTCGGCAGATACTTTTATGCAAAGAATCTTACACTGCTTTCAAGATGTAGCTTACATTATATGAAAAAGAAAAAAAAGCTGGATGTGTATTCAAGTTTGGAATTTCATAATCTTCAGTGTCTTTATCAGACTATAAAGATATGTGGGATTAACACTTGAGCTATAATATTGCAGCTGCCCAGCGCTGACTAAATTCTCCCTACAACAAGATCTATTTCAGTCAGGATTATTATAGTGGGATAGATGAATGGAAAAATACAACTTCATTGTCTCTTCACCAACATTACCCCAGTGACCCAGGAGATGGGAGAGATGACTCAGTGAGCAAATAACCCCATCTAGATCAGAAAATGTCTGGAGAGATAAATGACGTTTAAGGTCATGACAAGTCTTCGTTCCAGCCTGCAGGTCAGTGGATGTTGAGAGCCATCACAACTGTTCTCTTGAACTACTAAAAGAATGTTGTGGCAACCACAAAAAGACTCGAGATTAAATTAAAATCAGACATGCCTTGTTTTTGCTGGAAAATTTTGACCTAAAACAAGTCCCAGTCTCTCATATCCCTTGAAGAACACTGACTTGAAAATACCAATCAAAATCATTTCTGCATCACCGGTTCTTATTCTATCCCAAATCTAAAAGCTGCAGTTTATAACTGTGAGCGACCAGGGGAACATTTGTTTGGTTTTAACCCCATGCCAGGTCCAGATCGTCTACCAGAGACCAGCTGCTAAAGGCCTGAACTCTGCTTCACACTGTGCGATTGTCCCGTCAAGGTCATATCTATATGCGCCAGGTCTATCTCCTGTCCATCAGGGCTAATTCCGTCCGACACAGGAGAGGAAATGTGAGGATGTTTGGGGATACACACACAAACAAAAAAAGTAGGCCATGCCCTGTCCTGCAGAAATAGTACTACAGGCTGTTTTAGTGGGTCTTATATTAAATATATACACAATATTTCCCTTAAATTAACATTCTTGACAGTGGTGTCTTTCAAGGTTTCCTTAAATCTGATTGAAGGGAACAAAATTCCGCAGACATTCCCAAATGTCTAAAGGTGCAAAAATGTTCTCAATGTTCTCTTTTATGAGGCTGTCATTTACTGTCAAGTGTAAAAATTGTCCAGGTATCATCTGGTTTTATAACTGATATATAGAGCTATAAGGTCTTTGAGCCAGAGCTAAATATTTGGTCTTAACAGGATGCTGTGAAATAGAGCAGACGGAACATGAAATTAAAAGTTTGATTATCAGTGCATTTGACCTTTATACCGGAAGCTTTAAAATGGAATGCACGGTTTTGGGCATTGGTGTAAAACTGGGTATCATTGTCTTGTGGAGCTGGTTATGTTCTTGCAAGTTCTTTACGGTATACGTTTTAGTACCATACCTTAAATTCTGCACTGCTTTCCCATTACCAACAAACTTTGGGAGGAAAAACGATTTGTATAATACATTACCAGTGTGACAAACTGCTCAACGTTTGCAGAATTTTGCAAGTACCAGTAAAATCCATTTGGCAGGACACAGCTTGCAGCCTGGGGTGTTATTCACCTGGCAGATGCTAGAAACTTTAGGGAATTTATGTTGTGTCATCAGTTTCTGCGGAGCTTTCACAGAAATACCTGCTATTCTCTGAAACTTTCAGTAATTAGATCTCATGAATATTTGCATGGTTGCATCACATGCTATTCAGCCCAGTTATAGGTGACATCCCCTGATACAGGTGTATCGAATGTTGCATTATTCATCTCAACAGCTGTTTTTTAGTCATGCAATATTCATGGAAAATTTGTTGCACCCATATCAGGAACAAATCTCCCACCCACCACAGGTTATGCCAAGTTATTCTCATTAACAAATAATATGGCAGGGCAGGGGATGAATGAGCTTACTGACATGCCACTAAGGCCATAGAGAACAAATCGTAGCAGACTGGTATTAAAAGAAAGGTTTCTGAGAAAGACCCTAAAAATGACTCATGCTGCCCAGCGACAGCAGGGTCCTTTTCTTCTTTTTTTCTAATGGAGAACTTACATCAGAAAAACAGACAGACAAAATTCCAAAGGTTCTGAGAATTGCAAATGTTTCAGAATTCCACAGATTTCAAAATGTTATTTTTGATCTAACTGAGAAACTCTTTTATGTATTAATTTGAGTCTTTGTGCGTGCGTGCGTGTGTGTGTATTGATGAAATTACCACAGCTCTTTTCTGACGTGTCAAACTGACAGTGTTATGATATAATTTAATATTATTCATGTTAATAGTTAGAAGCAGAAATGTACAAAATCTCACAAATTACGTTTTGGTTACTGACTGTTTGTTGAAAAATGTTAAGCAGAAATGGCAGAAATGTACAAAATCTCACAAATTACGTTTTGGTTACTGACTGTTTGTTGAAAAAAAAAAAGAAAAA
Organism: Sinocyclocheilus rhinocerous; assembly: GCF_001515625.1. Classification (NCBI taxonomy): domain Eukaryota; kingdom Metazoa; phylum Chordata; class Actinopteri; order Cypriniformes; family Cyprinidae; genus Sinocyclocheilus; species Sinocyclocheilus rhinocerous. Next base: position 656,943 of record NW_015642053.1, on the reverse strand, counting down.
AAAAAAAAAACCGTGACCCCATGTTAAAAGAGTATTAGGCCCTATCTTCTGCCCTACTAAGGAAAGTTCAAGTTAAGTTCATTATTTTTTAATGACATTTTTGCAATTCTTAATCCAATAAATCATTCACGGTATGTGTTGTGGATTTGGTGTTTTCTGTTCTCTCGTTCTTTATTTCTCACTTTCTCACAACTATGTTTCTTGATCTGTTCCGACCTCACAGTGTGAAATTCTTGTTTCACTTATTATTGGGGGGTTTGCTGTGAAAGTGAAACATTTCATGTCATCAGCTTGAAAAGCGCTGATTGTTTAAATCCATGTTCCATGTTGTTGCATGTTCTGTCATGTCCTGCATACTTCCTGTAACTGTTAGTTGTGAAATTGCACTCTACATGTTTTCAGTATGACAGAATTTGAGCAATTTTTTGAAGGATGCCGCTGCAGAGTGGGAGATCGTGTGAAACCGGAATAGTGTGCTCAATAAACAGACACAACAGCGTGAGGATCACAGGCTTAGAGCAGAGCTCGGAGTGTCTGATAGAACAGTTTCCCAGACGGTGGCTTGTTAGAAGTTTTTTTTCCGGTGATAGTTTGGTACACGGATTGTTTTGTGTTGCCTGGACAGGGGCCTCTGAGTTCAGCATTGTTTACCCTCCCTTCAGATCACAGCTGGGCAGAAAATCTTAAAAGAAATCACCTGTTTGTGGACTGATACACGCAGATCCTTTTCTAGATAAACCAGACCTCAAAATCATTAACCTTTTCATGGACATTTCATTGTTGGTTAGATTCCTTAAATAAAAAAAGGCTTAAGAACTTTTAAATACCACTGTAAAAAGGCACTTTAATATTTCCATATGGGATCAATAAAACGATTAAATGGGTCATATCATGAGTAATAACATTTTCCTTGATCTTATTGAGATACAAAGGTTCATTCTGCTATGAAAACATTCTGGGGGGAAATTGTGGCCGTTGATAGCACTGTTTACTTGCACGTGCACTGATTTAGTGGCCGATGCTCTCTAAAGAAGTTATCCAAATCATGTAATGTAACAAAATTAGTGCGGAACACAATTTGCTAGCAATTCCTGGTCTTGCAGGCCTATTCTGAGCGTGAGTTGTGGAGGATGCAGCAGAATACTGTGATACTTTAATGCTGCCATGATTGCTAGAAAATGTACAGAAACATCTCCAGAAAAAATTCTGTTCACTACCTGCTTTAATAATGCATATGCTAGTAATTATGATAGTATATTAATTTGTATCTGTATAAAAAAATGTATGTGCATTTGCATCATATTTCCTTCAAAAGCTAAAACAATGCAGGCAACACATACAAACAGACAATTTTATATTCAGGCGATTACATATTTATATTCATATATGCACACATTCTAAAATGCAATTATTATGCTAAAATTAAATTTAAAAAAAATACTATTTATTTCATATGCAATGAGAATGTTTACTTTTTTAAAAGCATAAAAACTAAACCAAAAATTTAAATGATACCTGTTTTTGTGGCAAAATCATGTCTGAAAACATAAGTACGTAAGCTCAGGGGAGGGGGAATAAATAATAAAAATGCATTAGATGGCATCACGAATTAATTATTTATCATATTGGGTTGCTTTGATGCATTTCTGTAATTGACTAAAGAATATGGATTTTTCAATCTAAATAAATGAGCTTAAACAAAAACCTTCTCAGAACCTTTAAAGGGGTCATATGATGTGATTTCAAGTTTTCCTTTCTCTTTGGAGTGTTACAAGCTGATTGTGCATAGATAAGATCCCTGAAGTTG
>NW_015642053.1:653213-654893 GCF_001515625.1 Sinocyclocheilus rhinocerous | reverse complement strand
AAGGAGGGGGCTTTGTAGAAAACGAAGCGTTTGAGAGAGGCGGGGCATATAGGACCTACAATAATGTACAGTATTTTAAAAATAATGTGTGTTTTGAACATTAAAGCATGTCAACATATTCTGTTACACCAAATACACAAAATAATGATCTTTAAAAAAGCATCATATGACCCCTTTAAGTCATGAGGTCTCTTGAAGCTTTGTTGCAGCATGCTCGACTCTCACGAGAAATCTAAAAAACGCGGGTGGAGTTATAGAAGTGGAGCGGGAAAAAAGTCACCTACTAAGCAGTGTTACTCATGAATCTTGCCCAACAATGTGACCCCTTCAGACAGGAAGCACAGACTCAAAGCGCCTTTCCCGGTCACTGTTTTAAATTAACAATTCAATAAATAAATGGAATATTAAATGGTGTGACCGGAAAAGGGTTGACACCCTACTCTTTATTCTTCCACCAGTGCAGCAGTCTGTCCCATACGGTCTAAAGCCTCCCTTCTGTGTGAGATTTAGTCATTTTTCAAATACTCTTTAAACTTTAATTTCTTTCACATCTATACAATACCTTTTTAATTTGTCCTTCATTCCAATGAAATCTTCCAGTTTGCATAATTCATGCATCTATATAGTAAAATATTTGTGCATTTACAATATATTATTGGCTTCTAATTGCTGTACTTTCATAGTCAATTTATAATACCTGTTTTACAATTTAATATAAATCTAAATCTGGTTTGCAATTTAATATTCAGTCTTAAATAAACAACTGTATACTATGTCTTTCTTGAAATATGGTGTAGATCCATCATATTGCTGTAAAATTACAGTATGTCTGCATGATTTTCACAGAATTATGCTGGCACATATGTTCCCATCAGGGTTACTGTTAACTATTGTTAATAAAAACTAAAACTGAAACCATAAAACAATTTTGTTACTTGAAATAAAATATTTTACTTATTTTATTTTAGCTACTTGCCAAGACAACATTTCTCATTTTCATTTAGTTTATGTTGATTTACAAAAATAACTGAAACTAAAATTGGAATAAAATTAATGAAAACTATATAGACATTAAAAAATAAAAATGGAATAAACACAACAATTACTATAATTACTGAAGAAAATACTAAAAATTACTACAAAAATTACTAAAACTTTAACTAAAATTCAAATGAAAACAGATTTTAAAAAAAACGAATTCAGATTATTAATAAAAACTGTAGCTTATTAGTATCAATGACACTAAAATGTTTTTATTTATTTATTTTAATTTTAATTTTTGCTGGTCTGTTTTGGTGTTTTTGCTTTTGTTACTTTTTGTTGTTTTTCCAGTGTACTAGTCATTCGTGTTTAAAACATGTACATGTTTAATTTTGAAATATTGAAGACAACTAATACAATGTCCGGTGCCATGCTTTAAGACCAAGGACCAAGTTACAACATCTTAGTCATCTTTACCGCTAGTGCAGTTGAAAAAATCCTTAATATTATACAGTATGAAAAGTCAGGTTTATTTTTATTTTTTTCATATTGTCCTTCTCTCTTATTGATCTTCTTCTTGTCCCTATCTACATCATCAGACGATCTGCTAATGAGTATTAACGAACAGAGCAGATGAGGTGACACACATTCAAACACACACACACACACACACACACATACACACACACACACGCACAC
>NW_015642053.1:642492-652785 GCF_001515625.1 Sinocyclocheilus rhinocerous | reverse complement strand
ACAGGAAACTTTCTGCATTTTTAGATTTTCAAAAAACTTCATTCTGATTGATTTATTAGCTTGTTTACCCGTGGGGACCTCAATTTAGGTCCCCACCGTGACACGAGTCCCCACGAGTCTGTGTGTATTCAGGTTTAAGTCCCCACCAGAATAGAAAAACAGGTACACACATCACACACACACACACACACACTTAGTTCCTTCCTTTTCCATTGCTCCAAAAATCCAGGCTACCTCAGCTGACATTAGTGTCACTCAAGCCTCCTGTGTATAGAGATATTTTCCATGGCACCAATCTGAATCGAGTTTCTCCATCATTTTTCTTAAACACAAATCTTGTGCTGGATGTGCAGAGCATGACAGTCATCCCTATTTGGTATTACTTAAGATCTCATTTCCTTTCCCTAACAAACTGGTATTTCTCATCTTGACATAATGGTGGTAGGTCATACAGACATCTGGTGCGAGAAGTGTGAAGGTGAGTCCTTTAAAGTTAGTAGCACTTATGAAAAAAGAAATGCCATGTTGATGGAGATCATTTTTAAAGCGTTGAAAGCTCTAGATGTCAACCCCAGCAGTTCATTGACAATTGCACCGCAGGTTTTTCACAAGCGTTTGCTTTTCACTTAACTCTGTCTGTAATACTTTTGTTCACTTTAGGTTATCTGCTTCTACAGGTGTGCCAAGATGTGGCAAAGAGCTGCTTTGAGTTAAAAGGAATGAAGTGAGTGAGTTTTTTTTTTTAGGATATTTAGCCTCTGCTTTATATCTCACAGTAACAGGATATTTTACGTAAGTTGTGGCCATGACCTGGCCTGGGATACAGCTGACCCCAAAGACATTTTTGATAAATAGGTAGATAGAAGACATGAACCCACTGAGTTGGAAAATAAAATGTATGGGTGTTTCTTCAACTATGAGCACTTTTAGTCCTGTAGACATTTAGAACATAAACTCTCTTTAAAGATACTTTTCATTGTCTAATTTATTTGAATTATCCACTAATAATATACATCAGTGAACGTAAATGTCACAGAAGAATTGTCATTTCCACCACATCTCAGATTATGTTTTGTAGTTTTGTATTTGATAACATTCTGTGGTGGAAATTACATTTTTGAAATAATATGGCTGACTTTTTTGTCTTGTTAAGTGTAATTTAAGCTAGCATTTGAAATTATCATATTATTTTATTTATTTATATTTATCATAATTAATTTTAAAATTAAAAATCTGGGCCTGGTACAGGGTAAAAGAAGGTAATTTATATGTAAAGGCATTCTAAAAGTAGCATAAAAAAGATAAGTAACTAAATAACAAACATAAAAAATGTTAAAATCAACCCATGGTAAATAAAAGTGAAGAAACATCAATAAATGAAAGAATATGTATTTTTAGGATGTCTTTAAAAAATATTATACTTTCCAGTGTTTCCAATGTTAATTAAAGAATTTACCAATCCAAGTTACCCAAGGAACACAGTGACTTTTGACCATTCAATCTCGTTTTATTGAAAAATGAAATAAAATAGCATGTACAATAATAATTACAATAATAATAATTATAATAAGAACAACAATAATATTAATCATAATATAAAAATCTGTACATTCCATTGTTTTCTTTCAGTACAACAGGGAAGACTGATACAAAAACGACTGCATAAAGTATGGGGATATTTACAACAGAGAGAAAGAAACACTGCCTATAGACCCTCAGTCATTAAAAGGAGCATTTTCTTCAAACGAGCCAACAGTGAGAACCAGGTGCACTGCATATTTGGCTGTTCATCAAGTGTCTCTTAAAAAAATGACATGCCAAAAACAAAAAAAGAAAAGCTATGGACGACACAGCATTGATAGCAATTTATACTCTTTTGTACGTTTAACACAGCTGCATAACATGCAGTATTTTCAAAATAAATATCCCCTAATTTTATTGTCTCCTTTTATAGAGCTTTCCGGAGAACATGCTCTAGTGGCTTTTTTGGGTTACTTCAGGTATTTAAGAAAAAGCAAGGGTGAGAGGAGACACGGTAGACATCACAATCAAACGTCAAGTGATATCTCAGGAGCACATTTTGTGTGCAAGTGCGGTTCTGAGCTCAGATTCTGTGTTCTGATTGTCATTGGATCACAGTACCATGATCTCAGTCTACATACCCAGTCCTTGGTACACCTGCCAAACAAGTCATTAGGGTTGTATTGCAGTTTGTCAGGCAAGACGAGAGGTTAGAGTTGATTGAGAAATAATTAATTATTAGAGAGGTTTAAAGTCAGAAGGGAGAGTGGATTCTGTTTTCTGTCCTGTTTCTTTCCAATAGAACCCAAACCGTTCGGCCAATATACACTCACGCAGTCTGTAAATGAAACTATATGTAATCCATGCAAATAGAACCTTAAATCTAAAGGTTTTCTAGCAACATTTTCCAACCCAAACACTCATGTAGCACTAAACTACGGTAACACTGAATGAAGTTATGGGATGGAAAGGAGGGTTTGAAAATAAGGTAGGCTAACCTGTAGCTCTTATTTCCAATGGGCTTTGTTATTCATAGTCTTTGTCTTATACACATTTGGCTTTGAATAAGAAAATAATCAATAAAAATAAACCATATATGTGCGTAAGCAAACAAAAACCATTTCTTTTGACTTACAAATATATATTTTTTTATTCCACGTCATGACTTGTCCTATTGTCCTATGTCTAATAAAAGAATTTGATGCATTCTTTATGAAAGATCACTTTGAATACTCTTTGGTTTAAGTCTAAAACTCTATAATATGCAACATAGCAGCACTTGTAAAAAGACATTCATTAACACGTTCACTCTCTTTGTCCATGCGGACATGACGACTGTGATTCTCATTCTGATACTGATCTAAAGACCCTGTCCGATATATATATCGCAATAAACAGGCATGTTCCTGTGCATTTCTCCCTTCAGATAACCTGAAATGTACTATGGAGGGCTTCCAACTTAATGTCTTTTTTTTTTTTTTTTAAGAGCAGACACCAAGTTGTCTGTATTAAAAAATACCCAAATAGAGGTCACACACCTAAGCCCACACACCTAAACAAGATTGTTCCAGAAATACCCGAAGCCTCACACGAAGGCCAGTGGATTTAAATAGAAAGGAAACGAGGGGATGATGGAATAATTAACTAGATGGTAGGAACAGGATTTTTTAATGATACCTAAGACATTGACTAACACTCCTGGCTGTGTTTTTTTCTGATTTGTATAATTCTATTTCTAAGAACTATTATTATTTTAATTTTAATATTGTTAATATTAAGCATTTATTTTATTTTTCAATTCAATTGACAGAACTTAATATCTGAATTTTCCACAATATTATCAACTTTGGTAGCAGCATGAGTAAAAGGCTGAATGAAAATATTGGTCTGAGCTCGAATCATACTTCCATCGTTGGACAACTGCACATGGACACATGCCTGCTCATTTTCAAGTTTTGAAACCAGTTATATCCTCTCGGCTTCATGTCATTCAGAAGCAACGGTCTAAAAAGGTAGTGTCACCTAAATGGGGAACTCTCTCTCTCTCTCCTTCTCCCTTGATGTGCATTCTTCATTAGCTGTGCAGTGCCTCTATGCTGTGTTTTATTTAACCATGCATACTCGTAAGAACACTCTTGTACAGTTTCTCTGTCGATTCCTCCTCGTAACTGTACCGTTAGCTTGAGTCTGCCTCGCCGAGGGGCTCAGTTCAGCTCAATGTGCCTGTATTAAGAGGTGTCTGTAAAACCTTTCCGCTAGTTCTGCACAGTCATATTTCAGATTCCCGCCGTAGAGGCCGCGGTTCTAAGGGAACAGTGGCCTGGCTGTGGTCAGAGTCTGAGCTAGTGTCCGTGTTTGTCCCGCCAGGGCCCAGGCTGTCCCCGGTCCCTTCCTCTTTCTCCTCTTTGTTTGAAAGGGCCACCTCATTCTCATAGCAAAAAGAATTCGAGTTGGATAGGATATATTTTTTCTCAGCAAGGTCCCTCGCGCTGCACAGGGGGGTGCTGGGCACTTCGTAGGTCTTGTGAAAGCGAGAGTAGTCTACTTTGTAATAGTTTTTCTCCTCGAAGAGGACAGGCTCAAATCGGTGTCCCCACAGGATCTCACTGGCCACGTAGGAGCTGCGGCATTGGGTGGTCATAGCCGTGGCCTCCACCATGCCCTCCAGGATAACTACGATTTCAAAGTCAGAGTTCTCCATTTCCTGTTTGCTCATGTCATAGAAAGGGCTGTCCTCGTCGATCTCATGGACGATGGTGATCGGTGACACCAAGAAGATGCGGTCAATACCACTGTCAAACCCCACGTCGATGTCCATCTGGTCTAGAGGGATAAACTCTCCTTCAGCTGTGGTGCGAGATCTAAGGAGTTGAGCTCGAACGTGGGCCTCTACCAGGTGGCTTTTGCGCAAGTTGCCCACCCTCCACATCAGACACAGCTTATTGTCCCTCATGGCCACTGTAGCATTGTGGCTGAACACCAGAGTCTCGTTCCGCTTCTTGGGCTTTGCCATCTTAGCCATGACAGCACCGATGATGAAGGCGTCAATGATGCAGCCGACTATGCTCTGAAATACAACCATGAACACCGCGATGGGGCACTCATCTGTAACATAGCGATAACCGTAGCCGATAGTGGTCTGTGTCTCGATTGAGAAGAGAAAGGCAGCCGTGAAGGTGCTAACGTTGGAGACACACTTGGGCCCGTCGTTATCCAGGTCTCCGTGGAATATTGCAACCAGCCAGAAGATACATCCAAAAAACAGCCACGACAGCAGGAAGGCCAAGCAGAAGATAACGAACATCCATCGCCAGCGAATGTCCACGCACGTGGTGAAGATGTCGGCCAGGTAGCGCTGGCTCTTCTCGCTGACGTTGATGAACTGCACGTTGCAGTGTCCGTCTTTCTTGACAAACCTGCTCTGGGTCTGGTGATGGGTATGGACTTTACCCTTCCCGTTACCGTACCCATTTGGCACCGCAGCAGTGGCCAACTTCATACCGTCCTCCTCTGATGACACGATGCTGTAGCGGTTGGCCCGCACACTTCCCATCACCTCAGTCTGGGAGGTCTGTGCTGTTTCTGCTTTGGAAAACAGTCTTAGTTTCTGGAAAAAGCGTTGGAGAAACAGTTTTGAAACACTCACGGGGACCAACACAAGCAGGAAATGGGTTTGTTCAGAGCCGGACGCAGGAGGCGTCTCTTTGCTCCAGTTGGACCTTTGATTGACAGAAAGGGCCAAGGATGGGGCAATCACTCGGTTCTCATCTGCTCTGGTGATATCATTGATCAAATGTCCTATCAGAAACAAGAAACAAGATACACGTTAACATTAATTGGCTGAGACTGTAAACTCAACATTCTCTTAACATGAACATTCTCTGAACTGAATTTTTGGATCTAACAGCACACGAGTCTCTGAGACCAAACGTGATGCACATAATTCTCACGCATTCTCATGCTAGTCTCAGCTTGAACTGATAAATTTGTACACTGATTATATCATAATGTTAACATTTCCCTCTGAATTTAGTATCACATGAAATACCAATAACTTTGATGCATGGTATTTGCTTAATCAAAAACTCATACTTTGAAACTTTAGAGCACCCTGACCATTCCTTTCGAACTTAGGGAAAAAAACAGCAGTGTTAGCCAACAAGACTTCACTCAAAATGGACAAAATAATAGAACCTAAGTTGGACTTCTCTAAATCATCAGTGAGGCTGTGAAATGAGGCCATGAAGTAAATAGTTTCTTGTTTAAATGTGAGATTTTTTAAAACTTATTTTTATTATTATGGATCATCAGTTTTATTGTCCATATGTTGAGGAAGATAATTTTCTTGTGTTTTTATATCATGTCAATTTCAATCTCAGTCACCAACACCTGTGTCAATTTATTTTAGTCAAAAATGTATTTCTTGAATACAATGACAATGACATTTTGCCAGGCAGTGCACCACAGCACTTGATAATGCCATGCCAACCTGTCTGTTTATGCTTTCTCCCATATAGTGTACTTGCCCACAGGACCATTAATAATACCCGTTTTCACATACTGTGCTAATCAGGGTATGGGTGAATGGAAAAATGTTTTGTTCAGTCACGTATGTCTATTACCTATGCACTAATTTAAATGGGCAAAAACTCATCTATAACCAACAGTGGGTTCCTGAAAGCTCTACTCAAAACCTTTACAGTATCCTCTGTATATTTAACATGTTATCTATTTTTAGTGTACTGAACAATAATAAAATGACAGGATATTCACAAATCATCACAAAAAGGTCATCACAGGTATTCCAGGTAAAAAGCTGAAACAGCTGATATTTTCCATGAAAGTACAGCGCTATAAAATAAGACCTGTTCCCTAAAGGATTTTTGACATTTTAAGAGTCAAACAAGGAAAGAGAACTAATTTAGTCGATGGAGAACAGCATGCATTCTGATCAAATGTATTCTTGCGTCCAACCTCTTCAAATATTGTCTCAATGTACATAGCATTCTGAACTATTGCTTAAACATCAGCAAAGGTAAAAACAAGCTAAGAATGGTTTGCAGTAGGGTGCAGAGCAGGGACTGAGACGAGGCTTGTTGACTTGAGAGCTTGTCCTCTGGGACCTCATCTTCTCTCTCAGCAGTATAATGACAGCCCTGTGACAATTCCCCGGGGAGGGCTAAAACACTACTCATTAAAGCTCCTATTCTGCCCTCAAAGTTCTTAGAAACCATAACTGAAAAAAGGTCCCATTTTATCTTATTTAGCAGATGCACGATTTGAGAGAGAAAAAGACAGCAAGCGAGTAAGACGGAAAGAACCTGAGAAAATGTGTATTTAAACAGAAATTACTTTTTATTATATATACTAGTAAGGACATTTCTGCCATCTAAACCAAAAGTAAGCTGTTTATTTTCTTTTGGTTTTTGCTAAAGACATGTTTTTCACATGTGGCCCCCACAGACATTCAGATAAAGAGCAGGTTGATAGATGCCATTATTTCTTACATGAAACATAATATGACAGTGTTTATATCTAGGAAAGATGTTTATTTTGATGGGGTGGACCAGTGAGGACCAATGGAAAATGTTACATAAAAGTCTACATTCTTTTGAGTGATCTAACTAGGATTAATATTCCAAAAATATGGTTGCATATTTTAGGGAAATTCCTTTTGCCCTGTTATCACCGTTAACGTTTTACACTATGTGGTGTGCATAGACCTGACAAGCAAGCTAAGCACCAATTTAGCTGCCAATTGAAAGTCTCTGAGTGTTTAGGGCATAAAAGAGGATCTGCGCGTCTGTCAGCCGACTGTCGCCTGACAACTGCTGAGCACAGCTGTGCTCCAAATATATTAGACAAATGCATACTTAGCAACATTGAGTTCAATAGAAAAGACAACTAAGAACAATAATACGCTATATAATATTTAACCTCACGTGTTGCATGTAACAATGCAAATAATGCAGTACTAAACCCCATATGTTCCTTTTATAAGGCAAATCTGTTATGCAGAGAGGTATATGGAGAAGTCAACAGGTGTTGGAGGAAAAGACATTCCCTTAATCTTTTTTCACGGTTTCTTTCTTTTGAATGACTACTTAATAGTCTACATGCATAAAGTAATACGAAATTCAGGATGCTGTGTCACCTTGTGCATTTGTCTTCAGAGAAAATAAAAAAAATATTGAACACATTCACATGTTTCATTGAAGTGTCATGTACATGAGTCAGAAATAAATTTGAATAAATAACTCGTTACCATCCCATAAGAGTAATCACTTAGACAGCAATAATATTAAATGGAGCTCAAACTGAGACTGTCTGCTTCTCCTTTTTTTTTTTACTGATATCATGTGTCTGCTATAAACTTTCAATAGAGAGCTCAACAATGTTCTCAAACTATGCTGTATTAAATTAGACTATCTGCTATCAAAAGTCAAATATAACCGAGAACTCCACTAAAAGTCTCTTGTGCACTGAAAGAGCAACAGTATTTTCAAATAAAATGTAAAAATGTATAGCACAAAACAGTTGCATAAAATATGTCAGCAAATATATGTGCGACCTTACCTAGTCATTTGTAAATCACGAAAAAGTTATCATATATAAAAATATCCCACGAATGGTTTTACTATCCACACTGTCTTCTCATTGATCTTGTTCTCTCCACGAAACGTATTAATAGTATTTGATATGAAGTATAAGAACAAAAATCTCCACGTTTCTCCTCTTGTTTGCGGCGTGCGGTAACTCGTGCTGTTTCTTCTAGGCTTCAAACCCATTTAAACAAGACGCAACAGCTAGCCACGCCCCCTCCCTGAAAACCGCCAATCCGATGAGAGAGGGAGAGTTTCACGCGCGGATAAAACAATCTTCCTCAGCAGTCTGGAGAGCAAGTGAAACGCGGACCCACATCGGCTTGCTAATTAAGGCTTGAATCCCCCCGAAGGAAGCCAAAACAAACGCTTGTGGTGTCTAAAAGTATGTATTCTTTCATAAGTATGCATATGTGTCAGCAGAATTTTTAAACAACCTTTTCACCACAGTGACATTACAAGTTAGTCACAATGAGCTGACAAACACGCCGCGTTCGCCTGAGGAGGTAACCATAGCAACAGTACGATTTTTCTCATTGTCTTACGTTACTTCGACAAAACATTCGGTCATAATCTGTTTACAAGTCATCAATATAATCGCAACGTGATTTAAAACGACAGTTGGCGACCCGTGTTTGTGAGTGAGGAACATTTCTAACTGAAAAGTAAAGTACACTGAAAAAAAAATGGTGTATTTCTCACACTGACCTCAGATATTTAACTATGAGTAACGTTAATACGGCCAAGTGTTAAAGAATGAGCATTTCCTGAAACGTCCATTTCCTGAAATAAAATAGAATTTAAAGCTTAGTTTGTGGTTTATGGTAACGTTGCGTATTTCTTCTCAACACATACTATAGGAATCGCACATTATATGTCTCATTTGTTGATAGTGAGTCCAAAGTCAATGTGAATGTCATTTATCAGGCTCCAGACAATTCTTTAAAGATATTTTGAAGATGAAGATATTTTGTTTCAATAAACAAATGCTGTATAAAATAATTTAACGTGAGATACTGTTGTGGCCTTTAGTCTGGGAATATGCCAGTGAAACAAAAAACAGTGAAGTAATACAGTTTGGAAACGTGCTATTCTGGGTTTTGCTATTATGAAATATGATCAACAAATAGTATAGGGTCCGTTGTTTGCATTTCCACAGGACTACTCTGAATTTATTCAGGTATTGTTTGTCTTCCAGCATCTTATATAATGACTGCATTGTATTGTTGGGAATCAGTAATTCAAGACCATTGTGAACGATCATTTATTGTTCAATCAGAGGAATGTTTCTCCTTCTCTTTATAAGTGGTCCAATGAAAACCCAGCAGTAAGTGTTCCACAGGCCTTTGCCCTTCCCGGCTGCTGCGTGTCACACACTGCTTACTTACCATAACTAATGAGCCGTGTTAAACTTTTATTTGTGAAGCTGTTGCAGAGTGCTTATTTTAGTTACTTTCTTGTTCAAGTCTATAAATAATACAGACTATTTATAGGCGAAACGTGGTGCATGAGCTGTCAGGCCTGTTTACCTTTCAGCCTAATTTGAGGCAATGCTTGGACAGCACTGCATCTAACCACAAGGTGGAGGGCTGGAGACTTCACTTTCCCAGGAAAACCTCCTGGGACCCAGCAGTTTTATTCACTGTAGTAGACATATGTTTTTTTGTTAATATCTCTGAGGCCATACATGCCACTGTTTTGAGTCCTGGTCTGTTTTGAAGAGGACATCCTGAACTTTTTTGTCATGCCAAATTATTGGATGTGGTCAATGGGATAACATCAGTGTATGGTTTAACAATTTTAAAATGTGATTATATATATAACAACAGTAATTTAATCAAATAAACATTTATAAAAATTCTCTAAAAAATCATTTTATATATACATAAACTGTTTAATATATTATATCATAAATATTAAAATATATACATTTATATTAAAGGTGCAATAGGTGATTGTCTTCAGAAACATTTTTTGTTATGCTGGTTGAAAGTCTCTTCACATCCCGATAGCAATCATTAGGTTAAGTGGTCTAAATGTATTTGACTGTATTTATATATTCTGTGGAAGGTGTAGGATCAAGAAATTTTCGTCTAATCAAAACATTCGGTCCGAGCGTTTTAATATGCTGTCCTACCTGCCTGTCAACATATGTATTTGCATACCTCTG
>NW_015642053.1:637493-642375 GCF_001515625.1 Sinocyclocheilus rhinocerous | reverse complement strand
ATTAGTTAACATGAACTAACAATGAACAACACATCTGTTCAGCATAATGTTTCATGTTTAACTTAATCTTTGTTAATGCTAACTTATGCATATACTAACAAGTTATCAGTTAATGTCAGTTAATGTTGGACTAGTGTACATTTTCACAAATTGTTCACAAATTCCCTTAGTAAATGCTTTGTTAGTGGTAAGTCATGTTAATAAACAGTCTACAAACATGAACAACATATCAGTTGATGTTCAGATGGTTTCTACTTTTAGAATTAAGTTTACCAATAGCCCAAATCAGTGCCCAAATGTTGAGTTAGCATTGTTCATCCTTTGTGTGTATTAGCTGCTACATAATAAACTTACATGTATATATGTAGTATAAATTAGCATTACAAAACATTAAATAAAGCTTACAGGCATAGTTCATTGTAAGTTCACGTTAACTAATGCATTAACCAACATTAACTAAGTAAGCAGTTAAAGGTGCAATAGGTGATTGTCTTCAGAAACATTTTTTGTTATGCTGGTTGAAAGTCTCTTCACATCCCGATAGCAATCATTAAGTTAAGTGGTCTAAATGTATTTGTCTGTATTTATATATTCTGTGGAAGGTGTAGGATCAAGAAATGTTCGTCTAATCAAAACGTTCGGTCCGAGCGTTTTAATATGCTTTCCTACCTGCCTGTCAACGTATGTATTAGCATACCTCTGCGCACCCAGTTCGCGCAGACAGGATACTCATCAGCGCGTTCACGCACGCTGTGCAGACAGAGCGTGGATGGCAGGCAAACATCAACAAGCCGATCTTCCTTCCTGGTATTGTAGTGCTTTTAAAGATTTCTCACCTGTGAATGACACATGATGTAGCCCAGCGGTTAATCCAGTCCTCGCGCCAGCTCGTTAGAAGTGAGCTACGTGCATGAACTGTGTTCCGATCGATATGATCCCTACACAGTGTTCATTGCTCCCTACTCCCTGAGCAGGGGAAATCCGTTGAAGTTTACTTCACTTCGGAACATGGGCTGGAATTGGGAACCTGATGTAGCCTATTGTAGTAATGTTGTCTCTGGTCTGTGAGTGTAAATGCGTTCAGGGGGCGTGGCTTTGGACGGCGATTGCAGGAAGGGTGGGACGTTCGCTTTCAGTGCTATCAAGCTAAAGTTAGCATTTTCCAAGATCTCCTATTGTACCTTTAAAATATGATGTCCAATATTTTAGAATTGTTTGGTTGCAGGCGGAGAGGTCTTTTAACAGTCATACATTGCACAATGAAATCTAAACTGTCATTTATCAACCGTTAGATTGTCCTTAAGGGAATTGGATGCATGCTGTGTAAATATTGAAAATTGCCACTGGGGCTCTGTTTCCAAAAGATTTTATTAGTTTTTTGGACGGAAAGGTTAACCACTCTGCAAAATAAGGTGGAACAGTGTTCTGCACTTACTCAGCTAATGCCAAAGAGACACACTGACTGACAGTTTGGTCCGGTTAATGTCACTGTCATTATAATTGATCCATTGCCTCTTATGTAGGTTGAAGGTTTGGGTTCATAATTTAATCAAGGAGGTCCTTTTTTACATCTCGGGATATCAAAGAACCTTCAAGGTCATTGAAGAAGAGTCTGCAATGTCCATCAAATCTGTGACATCAGTGATAAAGTGGTATAAAGTGATACTGAGTTTGTGCAAGGCTGCTTAATGCCACATAGATATACATAAAAAAAATAAAATACTAATTAAACAAAACTTTTATATTATTTTGAATTTAGTGCTCTAACTGGATTCTCATCAAAGCCAAAATGCCTACAGGGCTTTAATGTGATATTCCAGTACTAGTCCAGGATACTGTCTGTGTTAGAAGGGCTTTTTAAGATCTTCCTGCTAACTGACAGCACACCTTTATGTCTAAATCTAACTAAGTGCGCTAGGCTATTTCTTATAGTGATGCCCTTTGAGGAAGCCTGATTTCAAAGTGCTATAGCAGAGTCAGGATGTATCAAGTCTACTGTTATAGCTCATGTTCTTGGACAGCACTGCTGGTGGATGCTTTTTGTGCCTCAAGACTATTCTCATTAACCAATTCCACAGCTGCCGTTGGAGAACTTATGTGGAGTGGTTTGTGTTTTGGCTGTTGAGAGCACATCTTTAGGTCACACTCCTCTGCGCTTAATTCTGGGACCAGGACTTTAACTGTGTGGTTGAACAGGGCGTAGTCCACTCTGTAGTTCCTGCGGGTAACCCTGATCATCTCCTGAAAGTGCTGGCCCCACAGAATCTCACTTGGTGTATAGGATGTGCGTGTCTGGTGAAGGATGCCCGTGCAGTCGTCTGTATAGGTGAAAGAGACCACCAGCTCAAAGTTCTCCTTCCTCAGGTGCTTCAAGCTCACCTTGTATAGAGGACTGCCGGGGCTGATTTTATGAACTATGGTTGTTGGAGTGGCCAGGATGATGTTGTTCTCTTCAATGTTGAGGTCTTTGTATGTAACGTTAACTTTTCCTGTGCTGTGTGCCAGGTGCCGTATCAGCTGTGCATGTGCTGTACCTTCTACCATGTGGTTCCTTCGGAAATCCCCGACCCGCCACGACAGGCATAGGTGACCGTCACGTAAGCTGAGCACGGCACAGTTGCTGAATCCAACCGTTTGGGCTCTCTTACGGGCAGATGCCATCTTGGCGACTGCGATGCCGATGACAAAAGTGTCAATGAAGACACTGATGACATCTTGGATGGTAACTACGATGATGGCGATCATGCAGTTCTCAGACATCCCCCGAAAGCCATAACCAATGGTGGTCTGGGTCTCTAATGAGAATAGAAATGCAGCTGTAAAACTTCGAACCTCATAAACACATGGCTCTTTGTTGGGGTCTTTCATATCGCCGTGGGTCAATGCAATGATCCAGAACAAAATTCCAAAAAAGAGCCATGATAAAATGTAGGAGAGGGCAAATGTCAAGAACATGACCCTCCAGCGGATCTCCACCAGGGTGGTGAAGATGTCAGTGATCCAGAGAAGCCACTCCTCTGGAACGTGCTGCACAACCATGTTACAGCTCCCATCTTTTTTCACGTATCTTTTCTTCTTGGAGTTATACTCGTCGTCTGTAAGCACACTTGGATTTTCGTCACTGCACTTCACTCCGGAATACTGTACTGTGCCCGAGTTCATGCTGCCTCAATCTAGAGAAGAGAGAAATGCAGTCAGATTCAAAGGTACCCGTAATACTGCACTTAATTTTACACATACATGCACTGTTGCATCTTGAATAGACAGACAGATTTTTACATCCATGCAAAAAAAAAAAATTTCTTGAACATGGGATCAGTTTCATTTACAGCCAACTCGAGGGACTAGATGTCTACACAGTTATAGAACAGGTTTGACAGACGCCGGTTAAATTATTTTTGTGGTTGACCAGAGAAATGGTGAGCAACAAACACTTTTTTTGTCATAAGATCATGAGAAAACAACTTTTGTTATGCTGAGAAAATAAGAAAATAAAGCATGGCCCCTCAGGGTGTCCATAAATCTTATCACAAACGATAAATCAATATACAAGGACATTAAGGATATTGACAGAAATCTTAATGATGCCTTTGGAGGATTTGCCAGTACTGGAGATGTATGATAAGTCTTACAGTGCTTACACAAAACACAGTTACAAAAACATGGTTTGATGGTTGCTGGGTGCACTTGGTGAACTGTTTCTTTGCAGAGTTTTATTTACGCTGTTATGGTGGCATTTGTATTGTAATGTTGTATTCCATGTACGTTCAGGGAAATCCGAGTTGCGTATGCAACTGACAGTCCAAGGGATTTTGGTTCAAAAATATCTATCAGAAGTCATTTTATACATAGGTATTTAGATATATATTTTGTGAAATAGCTTAATTTTTCAAGTGGCTTAATAAGAAAGGAAGGTTGGCTTTTTTTTGTTTGTTTTGGTTTATCAGTAAACACTGCATCATATTATCTTGTAAAGTGTGGCTTGAATTGGTTGTTTTTGTTGATATAAAAAGTAAAACGTCTTACCCGCAGTGTGGTATTGTGTTTTAGTACATTGCTGCTAAATGTAGTAATTGCAAACCTTTACGAGAACATATTTTGTAAACACTACCATACTTTGCCTCTTGGTCATAAGCGCCATGGGTTGTGTTAGGGCCAACTTTAAGGCTGTTTTAGGCTGGGTGGTGATGTGTGGAACAAGAAAAGTGTTGCGGTCAGTGGCTTGGCCATTTTATGGAGATGACTTAACACAAGCTTGACTTGGGGACACCATATGGAATGCTGGACCAGAACAGAGACAGGATCTTTTGACATAATCCACATTGTGCCCTGCTTAAGAGTCTAAAGTCCGGGTGTCAGACGGAGAAGGGAAAGGAAGAATCTCACTGAGAGATAAAATCTGGCTTTACGGCTGAGACCTGGTGTTAAATACATATAGTAGGCCTATTACATGTATATAGTTCTATAGGACAACAGCTGACAGATGACTTCCCCTCTTGTCTCAAGTCAAGACGTGTTACTCTATATTTTCCCTGTAATAAAATACTAGCTATAACTTATTAAAATGCTTGCACAGAATTTAGTTATGCAAACAGATGTTCTGGAACAGGTCTAGACACTTCATGGCCCGTGTATAAAGGTAGACTGTTCTGTCTGTTTTTGAACATAATTTCTGTTTGCGCCCTCTGATTGGCCATTGCGTTCCAGAAATCAACAGCTGAGTCTGTGATTGGCTACATTGCGTAACCCTTTAAACACGTGCTATAAATAGAAACTCTGCCTAGCTTGCGCGTTAATCATTTTAATGTTATTAGCTGTTCTTTTTGCTTTTGTGCAACACATAAATAACAATTTATATGTTTTAGACATTTTATGTTTAGAT